>NW_028196759.1:35000-40000 GCF_037176805.1 Vigna unguiculata
GTAAAAAAAGAATAAGCACGATAATTTCTTGAAAATACCGTATAGTATTGGTATTCTATATCTATATAGATATGGATAAGATACTCGATTAGATAATATCTGTGTAACAGATCAAATTGATATTCTAGGGTTTACATATATTGAAAGTTGCTGTTATAATTAGAATGAACAAAGTTAAAAAAAAAAGCAATATTGATTGGTTATGTATCAATTTTTATTTTCTGATCTCATTAAGAAAAAAAAATTTCTATTCAAATATTCAAGAATAATTCATAAAAGAATAGTTAACGGTTGCGATTTGTCTCAAGATTGTTTTTCAATTTTTCAATAGAAAGAAAAGGGGGGAGTATTCTCAAAAACTTCATATCTATATTTTTATTGGCGGCATGGCCGAGTGGTAAGGCGGGGGACTGCAAATCCTTTTTCCCCAGTTCAAATCCGGGTGTCGCCTGATCGATAAGAAACTGTAAATGAAAGATTATATTACGTTTTTTTAGAAAACTTTTTTTCCAACAGAAGCAAGCGAGGGAAAAGGAGTCTTGAGAATTGCGTTTGATTCGAAATTATAAGCATCAGTAGCTTAAAAAATGTTGTAAATATTTTTGTCTCGAATTCAAGGAAAGATTCTAGTAGTGAAAAGGAATCCATAAATTTAGAAATGATAGTTCGTTCACTACACAACTATTGTAGTGTCTGTCTCCTGACTGGGTCTTTTATTAGATTGGATTAAGAATAAGTCGGATAGGAAAGTCCATTTTTAGGTAGAGAAAAGGCAGAAGAAAAACCTTCTATACAGACTAATTTAAAGTTTATGAGTGCTTCCACATTTTATCAATATTATTTATTTAGATCAATTCTATTTAATAGCTTTAATTTAGCTAATTCGCTTTCGTAATATTCAAAAAAAGTATTCTTTAGATTTTCATATTCTATATTCTAATAAAATTAAAAAGTTTTGATTCTAAAATCGAATAGAAAAGAAAAAAAGTTTTTTTAATTATTTTAGAGAACGAATTGGGAGACATTTAAGGGACTATTTCAAATAGAAAGAAGAGTATAAGTATGCAAATGAATCTGTCTTGATTCTTTTTTTATGAAATCCTTAAGGAAATGATAAAAGAGAAATCTTAATATTCCCACCTGGTAGTAACATTCATTGACTTATAACTTCCTATAATTTTTTTATGTTTAATGTTTTATGATTTTACTAAAAATAATCAAAAAAAACTTTTTAGATGTTCTAATAACTAATAAATAGAATGAATTCTTGTTTTTCGTGAATGATGTTAGCCCAGAATCCTTTTTTTGACTCTGTAATAGCAATTCCACTATTATAGTATAGTATTTTTAGCGAATAATACAAAAAAAAGAATAGAATAAAAAATTTGAAAAAATAATGAAATAGTTCCTTCATATTTATAGAGATAGGAGACAAAATTTACATGGATATAGTAAGTATTGCTTGGGCTGCTTTAATGGTAGTTTTTTCATTTTCCCTTTCCCTCGTAGTATGGGGAAGAAGTGGGCTATAGGGATACTAAAAATTGAGTTAAGGGATCCAAGTAACCTTGTTGATTTCTACCTGAATTTTTGAATTTCGAAACTATTGAATGAAAATATTTCATTTAAACTAATACTAATTAATTGAGTTCAAATAGAAAATCTATCTTGATTCTATTATATTTTAGTAGTGTAATGTATTCTATGTATCTTATAGGAATTGAAAATACTCTTTCAATCAAACAAATATTTTCATTATTCCCATATTCCTATTTTGAGAAAAACAAGGGAATCAAAAAGAAGAAGAAATGGATTCCTATTCCAATCAAATTTTTCTTAAAATTTCTATTTCGATGAACTGACGCTTAACCTGGTTATATAGATATATATATATATGGAAAATGGCGGACCGTGTAATAACCATTCCTGTTTTTTTACCCCCTTTTTTTCCTAAGATACCGGAATTGTTTGTAAAAAGAATCTGAAAAAAAAAATTGGACGCAATTCTCAGATAGTAGAAATCAAATTGATTTCTACTATCTGGATTACGCTGATTGTACGATCATTTTTTTAAATCATTCATAAAAATGAAGAAATCATATTTCAGTGAAATTAGTCACTTTTACTTACCGTTTTTACATAAATTATAAGTAAAAAAGCAGTAGGAACTAGAATAAACAGTGCAGTAGCAATAAATGCGAGAATATTTACTTCCATAATCTTTATTATGTTCTATTTCTCTTAAATTTCTAAAAAAAAAATTCGGGATTTAATCCCATAGAAATGTTCAATCTTTCAACAATGGTATAAATTGGATTTCAATGATATCAAATCGGATCAATATCATGAATCACAAAATCTGAGCTATCAAATCAACTCATGAAATAGTATAACATAGGAAGATCTTTTATCCATACTAAATAAAACAAAAAAACATTTATTCTTGATGAAAGTCCAAAATCCCTTTCCTTCCTTTTTCGGCGAAACAAATGAAAAAGCAGGGGGGGGCCCCAAATAAAATTTTGTTTATCAATTTGATTCCCTACAAATACACAAAAAAGGAATTTATTTTTTATTTTTTTGGATTTATATCCAACGGGATTGACGGGGCTCGAACCCGCAGCTTCCGCCTTGACAGGGCGGTGCTCTGACCAATTGAACTACAATCCCAGGGAAAGGGGTGTACTGTATAAATATTTTTACGGACCGTTTCTGTCAAACCTTTTCTTTTTCTATTTCGGATTCGAACCTTTTTGTTGTAAATGAAAAAAGCGCATTTTTTTATATATTGATATGTATATCGATATCCACTTTAGTGAGATCGACACAAATTACTCGTAATCCGTTTCTTATTCTTATTCTATTAACAAATCGATTGAAAATTGAATCAATGAAAAAAAAATATTTTTTTTTTCAATTTTTCCTTATATTTTCTACTTACAGATCTTGACATGAATACCGATTATTAACAAGATTTTGAATTTGTGGAAAGAAATATGGAATACAGAAAAAAAAGAAATAACCTTAGATATGTTTAATATTTTGATTCTTCCGTATCATAGCACATCAGTCATTTCCAGAGAACTATAAATGGGTTATAGAATTTCATAGTGGATCGGCAAATTCTTGGGCCGAGCTGGATTTGAACCAGCGTAGACATATTGCCAACGAATTTACAGTCCGTCCCCATTAACCGCTCGGGCATCGACCCAGCACAATAGGAAGAATACATTTCAGTTTTTATTGAAAATTTTTGATCAACTTCCTTTCGTAACACCCTACCCCCAGGGGAAGTCGAATCCCCGCTGCCTCCTTGAAAGAGAGATGTCCTGAACCACTAGACGATGGGGGCATACTTGCCCGACCGCCATTATACTACGTTCATAGTATGAACAGTTTTTTGCAATTGTCAATATAATGATATGATTCGATAAAAAAAAATATTTTTCGTTCTTTCATAATTCCATAGAAATTTTTTATTAATCATTTATATTTCTAAATTTTTTTATTCCAGTCATAATAAGAAAAAAAAAGAAGTAATGTTCCAATAAAGAGAAAATTCTTCACAGGAATGATTCGTTTGTTGCAAAGGACGAGAGGTTAAAACTTCATTTCTATCATTTATTACTAATACTAAGATTCGATAGGTAGATTTATATCTAATACTAAGAAAAAAAACTTTGGAAAATAGAATTTTTCAATAAAAAAATAAAAATTTGGTTTAGGGACAGAACATATTGAATCCATTTTATCAATGATTCGATTTTATCAATGTTTCGATGAAATATTTTATTTTGTGAGTACATTTATGTATCAATAAAAAGAATTTAGTGTTATGATTAGAATGACTTCAAGAATCCATTTTGAAATAATATATTTGATATGGATCAAATCCAATCTTAATCAATTCTTTTTTTTAACTATATTCTATTCACTAGGTAAATCCAATTTTTTGTTCTTTGATGAGTCATTATACAAATAATAGATATTGATGTACATGTATTCTAATCCCATTTATATCATTTAATTTATATAATTTATATAAATTTATAGAAATAATTTATATAAATTTATAGAATAAGTATACACAGTAACAAATATATGTACTAGTCATGCTAGTTCCTTATTTAGAAATTGAAAGAAAGAAAAAGGGCCCTTTTAACTCAGTGGTAGAGTAACGCCATGGTAAGGCGTAAGTCATCGGTTCAAATCCGATAAGGGGCTTTTTACTTTTTTTTTCAAAAGCAATAGTCTTTCTATTTGAAGGAAGAATAAAAAGATTCTTGATATTTTGAAAAAGTTTCTATTTGTAATAAAAAAGAAAAAGTGTAAAATTCAATAATGGAAAAATAAAAAAAAGTAAGTGGACCTAACCCGTTGAATTATATTTATATCTACTATTCTGATATTCAAATTTGATAAAGATTCAATTCGAACAATTTTTTTTCTTTTTAAGACTTTTTTCGTTTAGACTCCCTAAGAATCTCTGAATATTTCCAATGAAATCTTCTTGTTTCTGAACTAAGAAAAAAGGTTATGCCTTTTCTTTACTCAGAAGGGCCTTAATACGAATTTCAAGTTCCACCAAACAAGTTTTTTTAAAATTAAAATGAAACATATTTTTTTCCATAAATTTCTATTATTTCTATAAGATTAGATAGAATCTTATAGAAATAATAGAAAAATACATTAAATTATGTCTTCACATATCAAATAGTTTCTTTTCATATCGATGTGTACGATATTTTTCCAGCAATTCATATATATGAGACAAAAACTTTCATTTACAGTTTTTTCTTTTTATTATAGTATTTATAAAAAAAAATGAAATACTAAAGAAAAAACTGTAAATGAAATAGAAATTTAGAAAACCTATGATCCTACAGTAGTTTCCTAGACAAAATAGAAGTCAATTCACAACCAAACTTCAAGAATAAGTTTCTTTGATGAAAGGAGAGAAATATGTCTGAAGATCCGCTAGGTATAAGAAGTGAAACAGG
>NW_028196759.1:45000-53644 GCF_037176805.1 Vigna unguiculata
GATAGAAGTCGGATCCTAGATGTATAAGTGGCTTCTCTTCCCTATAGAAGGAAATGAGATTCTTGCCAGATATATATAATAAAGAATTCAATTAACCGAATTTGCCCGATGTAGAGGCAATTAAGAAGGCTGCATAAGTAAATATATAACCTACGGAAAAGTGGGCTAGTCCAACCAATCTTGCTTGCACAATGGAAAGAGCCACTGGTTTATCTCTCCATCGAATCAAATTAGCCAAAGGTGTACGTTCATGAGCCCATGCCAAAGTTTCAATCAATTCCTGCCAATATCCGCGCCAAGAAATTAAGAACATAAATCCAGTAGCCCAAACAAGATGTCCAAACAAGAACATCCATGCCCAGACTGATAAACTATTCATACCAAAAGGGTTATATCCATTGATAAGTTGTGAAGAGTTCAACCATAGATAATCTCTTAACCATCCCATCAAATAGGTAGAAGATTCATTAAACTGTGAAATATTACCCTGCCATAGTGTAATGTGTTTCCAATGCCAATAAAAAGTAACCCATCCAATGGTATTTAACATCCAGAAAACTGCCAAATAAAATGCGTCCCAAGCGGAAATATCACAAGTTCCGCCTCGTCCCGGGCCATCACAAGGAAAACTATAACCAAAATCTTTTTTATCAGGCAT
Source organism: Vigna unguiculata (assembly GCF_037176805.1). Taxonomy (NCBI): domain Eukaryota; kingdom Viridiplantae; phylum Streptophyta; class Magnoliopsida; order Fabales; family Fabaceae; genus Vigna; species Vigna unguiculata. Next base: position 45,659 of record NW_028196759.1, read on the forward strand.
TAACTTAGAACCACGCGCATCCAAAGCACCTTTTACTAAAATCAAAGTAGTTGTATGTAAACCAAGAGCAATAGCATGATGAACCAAGAAGTCTCCAGGCCCTATTGTTAAGAATAGAGAATTACTATTCTCATTTACAGCGTTTAACCAACCAGGCAACCATATGCTTCGTCCCGCATTGAACGCCGGACTGTTCGTTGAAGATAAAAGTATATCGAACCCATAGGAAGTTTTACCATGAGCAGATTGTATCCATTGGGCAAATATAGGTTCAATCAAAATTTGTTTCTCCGGAGTACCAAAAGCAAGCATGACATCGTTATGGACATAAAGTCCCAGAGTATGGAACCCCAGAAAGAGGCTAGCCCAACTTAAGTGGGATATGATAGCTTCTTTATGGTCTAACATTCTTGCCAAGACATTATCTTGATTCTGCTCTGGATTATAATCTCTAATAAAAAAGATAGCTCCATGAGCAAAAGCCCCTGTCATAATGAAGCCTGCTATATATTGATGATGAGTATATAAGGCAGCTTGAGTAGTAAAGTCTTGCGCTATAAACGCATAAGCAGGTAAAGAGTACATGTGTTGTGCTACCAAGGAAGTAATAACCCCTAAAGAGGCTAGAGCAAGACCTAATTGAAAATGAATTGAATTATTGATTGTATCATAAAGACCCTTATGCCCACGCCCCAATCTACCCCCCGGAGGAGTATGTGCTTCTAAAAGATCTTTAATACTGTGACCAATCCCGAAATTAGTTCTATACATATGGCCAGCAACTAGAAAAATAAACGCAATAGCCAAATGATGGTGTGCAATATCAGTTAACCATAAACTTTGAGTTTGCGGATGAAATCCTCCGAGAAGTGTTAGAATAGCAGTTCCTGCTCCTTGAGGGGTACCAAATATATGATTATTGGAATCTGGGTTTTGAGCATAAAGATTCCACTGACCTGTAAAAAATGGACCTAATCCCTCGGGGTGCGGCAAGATATCTAATAAATTGTTCCATCGAACGGATTCCCCCCTGGACCCCGGAATAGCAACATGAACTAAATGCCCTGTCCAAGCCAAGGAACTTACTCCGAATAGTCCTGACAAATGATGATTGAGGCGGGATTCGGCATTTTTAAACCACGAAACACTCGGTTTCCATTTTGGTTGTAGGTGTAACCAACCTGCTATTAAAGATATAATAGAAAGTATTAATAGAAAAATAGCTCCAGTATAAAGATCCCCATTAGTACGTAAACCGATTGTATACCACCACTGATAAACACCAGAATAGGCTATATTAACAGGACCTAGAGCACCCCCTCGAGTAAAAGCTTCTACAGCTGGTTGACCAAAATGAGGATCCCAAATTGCATGAGCAATAGGTCTTACATGTAAAGGATCCTGTACCCATGTCTCAAAATTACCTTGCCAAGCTACATGAAAGAGATTCCCGGAAGTCCACAGAAAAATGATTGCTAATTGCCCGAAATGAGAAGCAAAAATATTCTGATAAAGACGTTCCTCAGTAATATCATCATGACTTTCGAAGTCATGTGCGGTAGCAATACCAAACCAAATACGACGAGTAGTGGGGTCTTGAGCTAAGCCTTGACTAAAGCTTGGAAATCTTAATGCCATAATGATTTTCAAATCCTCCTAGCTATTATCCTACTGCAATAATTCTTGCTAAGAAGAATGCCCATGTTGTGGCAATTCCACCTAGAAGGTAATGTGTTACTCCTACAGCACGTCCTTGTACAATGCTCAAGGCTCTGGGCTGAGTAGCAGGAGCAACTTTTAATTTATTATGAGCCCAAACAATGGATTCAATAAGTTCTTGCCAATAACCACGCCCGCTGAATAGAAACATTAAACTAAAAGCCCATACAAAATGTGCACCCAAGAAAAAAAGACCATATGCAGATAATGAAGAACCATAAGACTGAATTACCTGGGATGCCTGCGCCCATAAGAAATCACGAAGCCACCCATTAATGGTAATGGAACTCTGCGCAAAATTTCCTCCTGTGATATGAGTTACTATCCCTTGATCACTTATACTACCCCAAACATCTGACTGCATTTTCCAACTGAAATGGAATATAACTACGGAAATTGAATTGTACATCCAAAATAGTCCTAAGAAGACATGATCCCAAGCGGATACTTGGCATGTCCCCCCTCTTCCAGGTCCATCACAAGGGAAACGAAAACCTAGATTTGCTTTATCCGGTATCAATCGTGAACTACGAGCAAATAGAACACCCTTTAAGAGTATCAATACTGTTACATGAATTGTAAATGCATGAATATGATGGACCAAAAAATCCGCAGTTCCTAAAGGAATAGGTAACAAAGCAACTTTACCGCCCACTGCTACTAAATTTTCACCTCCCCAAGTCAAACTGGTACTTGTTGCTGCACCTGGGGCTGTTGTGCCAGGTGCTAAAGCGTGGGTATTTTGTATCCATTGAGCAAAGATCGGCTGTAATTGTATAGCAGTATCTGAAAACATATCTTGAGGGCGCCCTAATGCGCTCATGGTATCATTATGAATATACAAACCAAAACTGTGAAAACCTAAAAAGATACATACCCAGTTAAGATGTGATATGATTGAATCACGATGTCTAAGGACACGATCTAATAGATCGTTGTATCGAATAGTCGGATCATAATCTCTTACCATAAAAATCGCTGCATGCGCAGCAGCACCGACTATGAGAAATCCACCAATCCACATGTGATGTGTAAACAATGACAGTTGTGTACCATAGTCAGTAGCTAGGTATGGATAAGGAGGCATAGAATACATATGGTGAGCTACAACAATGGTCAAAGAGCCTAACATAGCTAGATTAATAGATAATTGAGCATGCCATGACGTTGTTAGAATCTCATATATACCTTTATGACCCTGGCCTGTAAATGGACCTTTATGTGCCTCTAAAATGTCTTTTATATTGTGACCAATACCCCAGTTGGTCCTATACATGTGACCCGCTATCAAGAAAAGAATTGCAATAGCTAAATGATGGTGTATAATATCGGTCAGCCATAAACCTCCAGTTACTGGATCTAATCCTCCACGAAAAGTAAGAAATTCTCCGTATTTTGACCAATTCAAGGTAAAAAATGGGGTTGCTCCCTCGGAAAAACTCGGATAAAGTTGAGCCAAAAGATCCCGATTTAGGATAAATTCATGAGGAAGTGGTATCTCTTTGGGATCTACTGCAGCATTTAGAAATTGGTTAATCGGTAAAGATACATGTATTTGATGTCCTGCCCAAGAAAGAGACCCCAACCCTAGGAGCCCTGTCAAATGGTGATTCAACATAGATTCTACATCTTGGAACCAAGCCAATTTTGGAGCAGCTTTGTGATAATGAAACCAACCAGCAAAAAGCATTAAGGCTGCAAAGACCAATGCACCAATTGCAGTACAATAGAGTTGTAATTCATTAGTTATTCCAGATGCTCTCCAAATCTGAAAAAAACCAGAGGTTATTTGTATTCCTCGGAACCCCCCCCCTACATCACCATTCAATATTTCTTGACCCACTATTGGCCAAACCACCTGAGCACTAGGCCTAATGTGAGTAGGATCACTTAACCATGCCTCATAATTGGAAAAACGAGCACCATGAAAATACATGCCACTCAGCCAAAGAAAGATGATAGAGAGTTGGCCAAAATGCGCACTAAAAACTTTTCGGGAAATCTCCTCTAAATCATTAGTATGGCTATCAAAATCATGAGCGTCAGCATGTAGGTTCCAGATCCAAGTAGTAGTATCTGGTCCCTTAGCTATTGTTCTTGAGAAATGACCAGGTTTTGCCCATTCCTCAAAAGAAGTTTTTATAGGATCCCTATCTACCAAAATTTTAACTTCTGGTTCCGGTGAACGAATAATCATTGAGTCCTCCTCTTTCCAGACAACACATACAAAGAGACCTGCCAACATAAAACAGAATTAGTGAACTTATTAGAGATGTTTCTATTGAGTTTTGTTCTCTCCTATCTCTCATGTATTGGATATCTTAGTAAATTTCATTTCTTTAGTTTTTCACTAGAACAATTATGATCTCGAAGTCAATTCGGGGCAAGTGTTCGAATCTATTATGACATAAGAGTGAGGCGCTCAACGGACCTATTTTAATCTTCTAAGACCTTTTTGGGAACTCTGAATGGAAGTTCAATAATTTTTCGTGCAGCCTAATCAAATGTATTCAGATTTTATTCTAATTCTATTCCTTAGATTTTATTTTTTTTTTTAGATAAAGTATAAGTATGTACTCTATTTCAAATTGAGCAGGCATTAGCATTCATTATTAGGCAATATACCTATATTTTATTTCTTTTTTTGAAGGTCTCTTTTCTTAATTTGATTGAATATTAGTTTAAATAACAGAAAAAAGGAGAAAATTATCTACTGTATCCACATCTCGTTTATTTCTATGAAATACTAGACAAAATCGAACAAAATTAGAAGGGATATATTTAAATTATGTGATTGGTCGTTCCTATAGAAATGATTTTTGAATTTGATAGGGACAAGAAACAAGAATTTATAACAATATATATTTATCTATCTTATCTTTATATAGATAGATAAATATATAAGAAAAAAAAGAAACAGAGTGTTCTTATTCAAAACGCCCTGTGATCTTCAACCAATTCTGTGCTGCAATATAATTACCGGGGGTGAGAGCTATAGCTTGTTTCCAATATTCAGCGGCTTGATTAAACCAAGACTCCGCAACTTCTGAGTCTCCCTGCCGAATGGCCTGTTCTCCTCGGTCGAAATAGGTGAGTCAATTCCTTTCCTTAGAACCGTACTTGAGAATTTCCTGACTCATACGGCTCAGTAGTCAATTCTTTTTTTGTTCTATTATCTTGAAGTTAACTAAAAGAAAAAAAGAAATTATTAATATGAGTTTCAAACTTTCATTTTTACTAATAAATAAAGAATTTCAAAGAATTTCATCTTTTTTTTTAGTTTTATCTTTTCTCCTACCTTCAGAAAAGGGAATCAAGCATTGGCATTAACGCCCTAATTCTAATTTTCTGAAAGGTAACTATCTCGATTTTATATATCATATACAAAAATATATGATAGATTCATTTCTATAGAATCTTGGTAAAAGTTTTTTCTTTCTTATCTTATAAGTTCTTATAAGTAAAGAGAAAATACTTTCTATCTTTGGGATTTGATACTACACCGCTGCTCAAAATACCAGGGGATCCTTTTTATTACATAAGTGGATTCCTGACTTCTTTATTTATCATGAGATAAGGAAGCAGTTTTTATTATATCGATTGAAAACCGTGTTAATTGATCCTTACGATGCTTCCTTTATCAATTAGATCTTTTATCCATAGAAAAAGAGGGTATCTAGACATATCGATTTCTTCATATTTTTACTTCTATGAAGTTTCTTTGCTACAGCTGATAAAAATCGTTGTTTTGAACGATATATATATGTAGAAAGCCTTTCTTATTTATAATTATTTATATTTCTATATTTCTTATATTAAAATTTGTGGATTTGCTTGTTCTTTTCTTTTTTCTTTCTATAGTGGAGATAGTCGCACGTAATGACAGATCACGGCCATATTATTAAAAGCTTGGGGTAAAAATGGGTTTCGTTCGAGCGCCCGAAAATAATATTCCAAAGCTTTAGTATGTTCTCCGTTACTTGTGTGAATAAGGCCTATGTTATAAAGTATATAACTTCGATCATAGGGATCAATTTCCAGTCGCATAGCCTCATAATAATTCTGTAAAGCTTCTGCATAATTTCCTTCAGATTGAGCTGACATCCGTTACGGTCGTCATTCGGTTCAAAGAATCTCCGCTCCAGAACTGTACGTGAGATTTTCATCTCATACGGCTCCCCCCTTATGTGTGTAATGAGAAAAATCCATCAAATCAAAAAATATTCCAGTATTCTCATTCTCAACTGAACAGAGCTAGTGTTTTTACAATAAATCTCTAGCCAACCTTCCTGTCAAAAATTATTTCTTAACATTAAGTATGTAGGTACTTGATAAAAAAAAATAAGAACTTCAACAATTTCTTTGTCCTCTACGCTGCTTAATTTCCTGGAATTAGTCACCTCAATAATCTTCGATGGTTCTATGGGTATCCAAAATATGAACGAGATGGATATTTATTGTCCCAACCATTCCTGTTAGTCCCAATCTCGATAAGCCATGGATATAGATAGATACAAAGTTTTCGTGTCCTTGATTCCCAAGCGTAGTGCTTCTTTCCCAATGTTGCCTATCAGTACTAGTAATTTGGGGTTGACCTAACCCCATAAGTATAGGTATAACCTTTCGCTTAATACTAGAAACCTAAAATTCAAGCATATAAGGCTTCATTAATCGAGGATACACGACAGAAGGAATTAATCCTTTTATTTACAAATTTCACCTTCAACACGCGTGGGGTTTTTCCATTCCATTTTTTTTTGACCGAAATCGGTCAAAAAAAATGGAATCAAATCACACCATCTCTGTAATAAGTGAATGCCCTTTTTTCTCCTGAAGTTGTCGGAATTATTCGTAATAAGATATTGGCTACAATTGAAAAGGTCTTATCTATAAAATTTTCATTTATCCGAGATCTAGGCATAGGTAGAAATCCATTCTATAATTTAATTAATCATGGTGTGAGAAATCAATCCCACAAATAAAGGAATTGTATAATTATAATACAGTGCGAAATAACGTAAAAATGAACTCATCAATCAAATTTGTTTATCCTAAGACCTTGTAGGAGGTTTTTTTTTAATTTTACTTTGTATTTTTATAGTTTGAATAGGTTTTATGCATTTATGAAAAATAGGATTGATTCACTATTCAACATTCAACCGGTTTCTGGGCATCATTATATAGGAGAGATGGCCGAGTGGTTCAAGGCGTAGCATTGGAACTGCTATGTAGGCTTTTTGTTTACCGGGGGTTCGAATCCCTCTCTTTCCGAATCTTTACCAAATTCATCAATATTACTCATCCCAATGCATACCATTATTTCATATTTCAAATTTGTTTGTTGATATGGACAACTTTATATTCCTCATTTTTCGGTAATACAAAAAATAGTGGATAACGGGTGGGCAAGGAATAAAAATTTTCGCATATCCATGTCTATGATATATGAATAGCAGAAAATCCTTGTAAAAAAAACTCTTGTTATTTTAGTTAAGTTTAAGTTTGACGAGAATAATATTCTACAACCAGTAATTCATTTATTTTCAAACCAACCCATTTATTATCTATTATTTGATTAATTAAACCTTTATATTGGAAAGGGTGAACAGTCAAATGATTTGGCAATTTCTCATGGGGGGCTGAATCAAAATAATTTTGAATAAGAGTTTTAGATTTTTGTTCATCCTTTGCTGTAATAATATCTTGAGGTTTACAACGATAACTTGGTATATCCACTATACGACCATTAACTAAAACATGTCTATGGTTTATAAATTGGCGGGCTTGAGGAATAGTCGCAGCCATACCCAATCGAAAAAGTATGTTATCCAAGCGCATTTCAAGTAGTTGTAATAAAACCTGACCAGTTGATCCTTTAGCTTTTCCGGAGATACGAACGTATTTAAGCAATTGTCGTTCTGTAAGACCATAATGAAAACGCAATTTTTGTTTTTCTTCTAAACGAATACGATATTGAGATTTTTTACTGAAGCGCAATTGATTTCGAAATTCGTTTTTGACTGTTGGCCTTTTACTAGTAAGTCCTGGTAAATATCCTAGACGACGTATTTTTTTGAAACGAGGTCCTCTGTAACGTGACATAAAAACTCCTTTTTTAAAATGAAAAATCTTATAAATCGAAATGAAAACTAAACGAAATGAAAAATATTATAGAATTCTAAATGAAGCGAAATCTACTAAAGTTTTATAGTACAAAGAAGAATTAGATGAATTTTATCAATATCCGAATTTATTGTATATAAAAGA
>NW_028196760.1:0-2500 GCF_037176805.1 Vigna unguiculata
TCGGAGTTCTAGCGGGGCCTCCCCTTGCTTCCAACAACCCAAGAGTCCATAGTATTCGGAGTTCTCGCGTGGCCTCCCATTGTTTCCAACAACCCAAGAGTCGGTCGTATTTGGAGTTTCACATCGCTTCCCAGGAAGCCAACAACCAAAAGGTCGGTCGTATTTGGAGTTCAGTATTCGCTTCAGTCGATTCCAACTTCCCAAAAACCTGCCTTCTTCGCAGTTCGGCTAAGTCTCCCTCGTTTCCAACTTTCCTCTAAGTTGCCCTCCTCGCAGTTTGGCCAAGTTCACTCTTTTCCAGCGTCATCCCCCCAAGTTGCCTTGGGCGCAGTTCGGCCTAGTTCACACTCTTTTCCAGCATCATCCCCCCAAGTTGTCTTGTTCGCAGTTCGGCCTAGTTCACTCTTTTCCAGCGTCATCCCCCCAAGTTGCCTTGTTCGCAGTTCGGTCTAGTTCACTCTTTTCCAGCATCATCCCCCCAAGTTGCCTTGTTCGCAGTTTGGCCTAGTTCACTCTTTTCCAGTGTCATCCCCCCAAGTTGCCTTGTTCGCAGTTTGGCCTAGTTCACTCTTTTCCAGTGTCATCCCCCCAAGTTGTCGTTGCCAACAACCCAAGAGTCCATAGTATTCGGAGTTCTAGCGGGGCCTCCCCTTGCTTCCAACAACCCAAGAGTCCATAGTATTCGGAGTTCTAGCGGGGCCTCCCCTTGCTTCCAACAACCCAAGAGTCCGTAGTATTCGGAGTTCTAGCGGGACCTCCCCTTGCTTCCAACAACCCAAGAGTCCATAGTATTCGGAGTTCTAGCGGGGCCTCCCCTTGCTTCCAACAACCCAAGAGTCCGTAGTATTCGGAGTTCTAGCGGGGCCTCCCGTTGCTTCCAACAACCCAAGAGTCCATAGTATTCGGAGTTCTCGCGTGGCCTCCCATTGATTCAAACAACCCAAAAGTCCATCTTCTTCGCAGTTCAACATCGCCTCCCTCGTTTCCAACAGGCCCAAAGGTCGTCTTCTTCGCAGATCCACGAAGAGCTCATCACGATTTGCCACATTCCATTTCCCACGGGTTGTCAACAACACTTTCTCACACTTCCCGCAATCGAGTACGTGCATGACATGCCAAAGCACATCTTATTTGCCTTCCATCGCACTCAAGACGACGGGTTGTGGAAGAACGATATTGTTCACAACAAGTTCAAGGACAACGTCTCAATCAAGGGACACAACCGAATTATGTTGACTGGGTCGCTAAAGTAAACCCGAGTTCATATAATGCACCGCATCCAAAAGAACTAGCCACAACACGTGCATCACTGAGATGTTTCACTAGATGGAACACGTGCGTGACATTAGGATCCTCCAACACCTCTTCGTGATGGAAAGATAGAATTCGAAGCAACCACAGAAGTACCGTCTAGTGGGTAGGCAACACAGGGACTGATCAACCAATATCACCCAAGGCAACGGGTGAAAATGGAAGAGATGCATGCTTGACCGTTCGATACGCAAGGCATGGAGCCAGCCAGCAAGTGCATCTCGATTACAACTCACACACCCTCACGTTCGCAAGACACCACACCACAAGACGGTCCACCCCCCACCTACCATGGGCAAGCAAGCAAATGGAAACATCAAGTGACGCAGGGTCAAGCATCGCTAGGCATGAAAATAACTTTCCACAATATCCGAGGGACTAGCTGCCGAGCTAACCAACGATCAGTGACGACCGTGTGTTGGTATTAATAAAGCTCAACAACTATGAAGAGGCTAGTTGTGCCATGATAAACATGCTAACGCACGCACCACGTGAGGGGGGAGGCCTCATCAAGCTCCCTTTAAAACCTGCCAGTGTGGAGCTGGCCGGCTCAAGGAGCACTCCCCCCCTATAAGAGGTTAATATGCAAAAGGCAAAATTGTACAAGTAGATACACTTTTTTTGAGCAGACATAAGTCCATATCTCGGGCTATACTTCGAATTTTGATGCGATTTTTTGCAGTAATTCGTAGAATAATGGTATCTCCTTGCTCACCAAATTTCATAATTTTTCTCGAAGGGGAACTATTTTTTTTATTTTTTTTACTTACCGGGTATGTGTAAAATCGGGAAAAATAGAAAAGCACATGTAGACTTCGAATTTCGACCTCATTTTTTCCAGTCCACCACTAAACAATATCAGGAACCTCCCCACAAAATTTCATTCAGTTTGGCCAAGGTCTTAAATTTGACAAATTTTGGCACCAACCTATCTAGTCGCGGTGCACCGACCAACTTGGCCAAGTGCAAAATGCATCCAATTCAAAACTTTTGTGCACCAACACTTTTACAGTACTCATTTGGGGGCATTTGGAGGCCTTTCCAACCCTCACATCTCAAAAACCACGAATTTCATTTTTTCACAAATCTCCCCACCAAGCCATCTAGCTATGCCGTGGTGCACCGCCAACCTTGGCCATGTGCAAAACCCTCCGAACTCAAAACTTTCGTGCACCAAGAATTTCATGGT
>NW_028196760.1:12500-17500 GCF_037176805.1 Vigna unguiculata
GTTCAACATCGCCTCCCTCGTTTCCAACAGGCCCAAAGGTCGTCTTCTTCGCAGATCCACGAAGAGCTCATCACGATTTGCCACATTCCATTTCCCACGGGTTGTCAACAACACTTTCTCACACTTCCCGCAATCGAGTACGTGCATGACATGCCAAAGCACATCTTATTTGCCTTCCATCGCACTCAAGACGACGGGTTGTGGAAGAACGATATTGTTCACAACAAGTTCAAGGACAACGTCTCAATCAAGGGACACAACCGAATTATGTTGACTGGGTCGCTAAAGTAAACCCGAGTTCATATAATGCACCGCATCCAAAAGAACTAGCCACAACACGTGCATCACTGAGATGTTTCACTAGATGGAACACGTGCGTGACATTAGGATCCTCCAACACCTCTTCGTGATGGAAAGATAGAATTCGAAGCAACCACAGAAGTACCGTCTAGTGGGTAGGCAACACAGGGACTGATCAACCAATATCACCCAAGGCAACGGGTGAAAATGGAAGAGATGCATGCTTGACCGTTCGATACGCAAGGCATGGAGCCAGCCAGCAAGTGCATCTCGATTACAACTCACACACCCTCACGTTCGCAAGACACCACACCACAAGACGGTCCACCCCCCACCTACCATGGGCAAGCAAGCAAATGGAAACATCAAGTGACGCAGGGTCAAGCATCGCTAGGCATGAAAATAACTTTCCACAATATCCGAGGGACTAGCTGCCGAGCTAACCAACGATCAGTGACGACCGTGTGTTGGTATTAATAAAGCTCAACAACTATGAAGAGGCTAGTTGTGCCATGATAAACATGCTAACGCACGCACCACGTGAGGGGGGAGGCCTCATCAAGCTCCCTTTAAAACCTGCCAGTGTGGAGCTGGCCGGCTCAAGGAGCACTCCCCCCCTATAAGAGGTTAATATGCAAAAGGCAAAATTGTACAAGTAGATACACTTTTTTTGAGCAGACATAAGTCCATATCTCGGGCTATACTTCGAATTTTGATGCGATTTTTTGCAGTAATTCGTAGAATAATGGTATCTCCTTGCTCACCAAATTTCATAATTTTTCTCGAAGGGGAACTATTTTTTTTATTTTTTTTACTTACCGGGTATGTGTAAAATCGGGAAAAATAGAAAAGCACATGTAGACTTCGAATTTCGACCTCATTTTTTCCAGTCCACCACTAAACAATATCAGGAACCTCCCCACAAAATTTCATTCAGTTTGGCCAAGGTCTTAAATTTGACAAATTTTGGCACCAACCTATCTAGTCGCGGTGCACCGACCAACTTGGCCAAGTGCAAAATGCATCCAATTCAAAACTTTTGTGCACCAACACTTTTACAGTACTCATTTGGGGGCATTTGGAGGCCTTTCCAACCCTCACATCTCAAAAACCACGAATTTCATTTTTTCACAAATCTCCCCACCAAGCCATCTAGCTATGCCGTGGTGCACCGCCAACCTTGGCCATGTGCAAAACCCTCCGAACTCAAAACTTTCGTGCACCAAGAATTTCATGGTATTCATTTGGGGGCATTTGGAGGCCATTCCAACCCTCACATCTCAAAAACCACGAATTTCATTTTTTCACAAAACTCCCCACCAAGCCATTTAGCTATGCCGCGGTGCACCGCCAACCTTGGCCATGTGCAAAACCCTCCGAACTCAAAACTTTCGTGCACCAAGAATTTCATGGTATTCATTTGGGGGCATTTGGAGGCCATTCCAACCCTCACATCTCAAAAACCACGAATTTCATTTTTTCACAAAACTCCCCACCAAGCCATTTAGCTATGCCGCGGTGCACCGCCAACCTTGGCCATGTGCAAAACCCTCCGAACTCAAAACTTTCGTGCACCAAGAATTTCATGGTATTCATTTGGGGACATTTGGAGGCCATTCCAACCCTCACATCTCAAAAACCACGAATTTCATTTTTTCACAAAACTCCACACAAGCCATCTAGCTATGCCGCGGTGCACCGACCAACTTGGCCATGTGCAAAACCCTCCGAACTCAAAACTTTCGTGCACCAAGAATTTCATGGTATTCATTTGGGGACATTTGGAGGCCATTCCAACCCTCACATCTCAAAAACCACGAATTTCATTTTTTCACAAAACTCCACACAAGCCATCTAGCTATGCCGCGGTGCACCGACCAACTTGGCCATGTGCAAAACCCTCCGAACTCAAAACTTTCGTGCACCAAGAATTTCATGGTATTCATTTGGGGACATTTGGAGGCCATTCCAACCCTCACACCTCAAAAACCACGAATTTCATTTTTTCACAAAACTCCACACAAGCCATCTAGCTATGCCGCGGTGCACCGACCAACTTGGCCATGTGCAAAACCCTTCGAACTCAAAACTTTCGTGCACCAAGAATTTCATGGTATTCATTTGGGGACATTTGGAGGCCATTCCAACCCTCACACCTCAAAAACCACGAATTTCATTTTTTCACAAAACTCCCACCAAGCCTTCTAGCTATGCCGCGGTGCACCGACCAACTTGGCCATGTGCAAAACCCTCCGAACTCAAAACTTTCGTGCACCAAGAATTTCATGGTATTCATTTGGGGGCATTTGGAGGCCATTCCAACCCTCACACCTCAAAAACCACGAATTTCATTTTTTCACAAAACTCCACACAAGCCATCTAGCTATGCCGCGGTGCACCGACCAACTTGGCCATGTGCAAAACCCTCCGAACTCAAAACTTTCGTGCACCAAGAATTTCATGATATTCATTTGGGGGCATTTGGAGGCCATTCCAACCCTCACATCTCAAAAACCACGAATTTCATTTTTTCACAAAACTCCACACAAGCCATCTAGCTATGCCGCGGTGCACCGACCAACTTGGCCATGTGCAAAACCCTCCGAACTCAAAACTTTCGTGCACCAAGAATTTCATGGTATTCATTTGGGGACATTTGGAGGCCATTCCAACCCTCACACCTCAAAAACCACGAATTTCATTTTTTCACAAAACTCCCACCAAGCCTTCTAGCTATGCCGCGGTGCACCGACCAACTTGGCCATGTGCAAAACCCTCCGAACTCAAAACTTTCGTGCACCAAGAATTTCATGGTATTCATTTGGGGACATTTGGAGGCCATTCCAACCCTCACATCTCAAAAACCACGAATTTCATTTTTTCACAAAACTCCACACAAGCCATCTAGCTATGCCGCGGTGCACCGACCAACTTGGCCAAGTGCAAAATGCATCCAATTCAAAACTTTTGTGCACCAACACTTTTACAGTACTCATTTGGGGGCATTTGGAGGCCTTTCCAACCCTCACATCTCAAAAACCACGAATTTCATTTTTTCACAAATCTCCCCACCAAGCCATCTAGCTATGCCGTGGTGCACCGCCAACCTTGGCCATGTGCAAAACCCTCCGAACTCAAAACTTTCGTGCACCAAGAATTTCATGGTATTCATTTGGGGGCATTTGGAGGCCATTCCAACCCTCACATCTCAAAAACCACGAATTTCATTTTTTCACAAAACTCCCCACCAAGCCATTTAGCTATGCCGCGGTGCACCGCCAACCTTGGCCATGTGCAAAACCCTCCGAACTCAAAACTTTCGTGCACCAAGAATTTCATGGTATTCATTTGGGGACATTTGGAGGCCATTCCAACCCTCACATCTCAAAAACCACGAATTTCATTTTTTCACAAAACTCCACACAAGCCATCTAGCTATGCCGCGGTGCACCGACCAACTTGGCCATGTGCAAAACCCTCCGAACTCAAAACTTTCGTGCACCAAGAATTTCATGGTATTCATTTGGGGACATTTGGAGGCCATTCCAACCCTCACATCTCAAAAACCACGAATTTCATTTTTTCACAAAACTCCACACAAGCCATCTAGCTATGCCGCGGTGCACCGACCAACTTGGCCATGTGCAAAACCCTCCGAACTCAAAACTTTCGTGCACCAAGAATTTCATGGTATTCATTTGGGGACATTTGGAGGCCATTCCAACCCTCACATCTCAAAAACCACGAATTTCATTTTTTCACAAAACTCCACACAAGCCATCTAGCTATGCCGCGGTGCACCGACCAACTTGGCCATGTGCAAAACCCTCCGAACTCAAAACTTTCGTGCACCAAGAATTTCATGGTATTCATTTGGGGACATTTGGAGGCCATTCCAACCCTCACACCTCAAAAACCACGAATTTCATTTTTTCACAAAACTCCACACAAGCCATCTAGCTATGCCGCGGTGCACCGACCAACTTGGCCATGTGCAAAACCCTCCGAACTCAAAACTTTCGTGCACCAAGAATTTCATGGTATTCATTTGGGGACATTTGGAGGCCATTCCAACCCTCACACCTCAAAAACCACGAATTTCATTTTTTCACAAAACTCCCACCAAGCCTTCTAGCTATGCCGCGGTGCACCGACCAACTTGGCCATGTGCAAAACCCTCCGAACTCAAAACTTTCGTGCACCAAGAATTTCATGGTATTCATTTGGGGGCATTTGGAGGCCATTCCAACCCTCACACCTCAAAAACCACGAATTTCATTTTTTCACAAAACTCCACACAAGCCATCTAGCTATGCCGCGGTGCACCGACCAACTTGGCCATGTGCAAAACCCTCCGAACTCAAAACTTTCGTGCACCAAGAATTTCATGATATTCATTTGGGGGCATTTGGAGGCCATTCCAACCCTCACATCTCAAAAACCACGAATTTCATTTTTTCACAAAACTCCACACAAGCCATCTAGCTATGCCGCGGTGCACCGACCAACTTGGCCATGTGCAAAACCCTCCGAACTCAAAACTTTCGTGCACCAAGAATTTCATGGTATTCATTTGGGGACATTTGGAGGCCATTCCAACCCTCACATCTCAAAAACCACGAATTTCATTTTTTCACAAAACTCCACACAAGCCATCTAGCTATGCCGCGGTGCACCGACCAACTTGGCCATGTGCAAAA
>NW_028196760.1:50000-52500 GCF_037176805.1 Vigna unguiculata
ACTCTTTTCCAGCATCATCCCCCCAAGTTGTCTTGTTCGCAGTTCGGCCTAGTTCACTCTTTTCCAGCGTCATCCCCCCAAGTTGCCTTGTTCGCAGTTCGGTCTAGTTCACTCTTTTCCAGCATCATCCCCCCAAGTTGCCTTGTTCGCAGTTTGGCCTAGTTCACTCTTTTCCAGTGTCATCCCCCCAAGTTGCCTTGTTCGCAGTTTGGCCTAGTTCACTCTTTTCCAGTGTCATCCCCCCAAGTTGTCGTTGCCAACAACCCAAGAGTCCATAGTATTCGGAGTTCTAGCGGGGCCTCCCCTTGCTTCCAACAACCCAAGAGTCCATAGTATTCGGAGTTCTAGCGGGGCCTCCCCTTGCTTCCAACAACCCAAGAGTCCGTAGTATTCGGAGTTCTAGCGGGACCTCCCCTTGCTTCCAACAACCCAAGAGTCCATAGTATTCGGAGTTCTAGCGGGGCCTCCCCTTGCTTCCAACAACCCAAGAGTCCGTAGTATTCGGAGTTCTAGCGGGGCCTCCCGTTGCTTCCAACAACCCAAGAGTCCATAGTATTCGGAGTTCTCGCGTGGCCTCCCATTGATTCAAACAACCCAAAAGTCCATCTTCTTCGCAGTTCAACATCGCCTCCCTCGTTTCCAACAGGCCCAAAGGTCGTCTTCTTCGCAGATCCACGAAGAGCTCATCACGATTTGCCACATTCCATTTCCCACGGGTTGTCAACAACACTTTCTCACACTTCCCGCAATCGAGTACGTGCATGACATGCCAAAGCACATCTTATTTGCCTTCCATCGCACTCAAGACGACGGGTTGTGGAAGAACGATATTGTTCACAACAAGTTCAAGGACAACGTCTCAATCAAGGGACACAACCGAATTATGTTGACTGGGTCGCTAAAGTAAACCCGAGTTCATATAATGCACCGCATCCAAAAGAACTAGCCACAACACGTGCATCACTGAGATGTTTCACTAGATGGAACACGTGCGTGACATTAGGATCCTCCAACACCTCTTCGTGATGGAAAGATAGAATTCGAAGCAACCACAGAAGTACCGTCTAGTGGGTAGGCAACACAGGGACTGATCAACCAATATCACCCAAGGCAACGGGTGAAAATGGAAGAGATGCATGCTTGACCGTTCGATACGCAAGGCATGGAGCCAGCCAGCAAGTGCATCTCGATTACAACTCACACACCCTCACGTTCGCAAGACACCACACCACAAGACGGTCCACCCCCCACCTACCATGGGCAAGCAAGCAAATGGAAACATCAAGTGACGCAGGGTCAAGCATCGCTAGGCATGAAAATAACTTTCCACAATATCCGAGGGACTAGCTGCCGAGCTAACCAACGATCAGTGACGACCGTGTGTTGGTATTAATAAAGCTCAACAACTATGAAGAGGCTAGTTGTGCCATGATAAACATGCTAACGCACGCACCACGTGAGGGGGGAGGCCTCATCAAGCTCCCTTTAAAACCTGCCAGTGTGGAGCTGGCCGGCTCAAGGAGCACTCCCCCCCTATAAGAGGTTAATATGCAAAAGGCAAAATTGTACAAGTAGATACACTTTTTTTGAGCAGACATAAGTCCATATCTCGGGCTATACTTCGAATTTTGATGCGATTTTTTGCAGTAATTCGTAGAATAATGGTATCTCCTTGCTCACCAAATTTCATAATTTTTCTCGAAGGGGAACTATTTTTTTTATTTTTTTTACTTACCGGGTATGTGTAAAATCGGGAAAAATAGAAAAGCACATGTAGACTTCGAATTTCGACCTCATTTTTTCCAGTCCACCACTAAACAATATCAGGAACCTCCCCACAAAATTTCATTCAGTTTGGCCAAGGTCTTAAATTTGACAAATTTTGGCACCAACCTATCTAGTCGCGGTGCACCGACCAACTTGGCCAAGTGCAAAATGCATCCAATTCAAAACTTTTGTGCACCAACACTTTTACAGTACTCATTTGGGGGCATTTGGAGGCCTTTCCAACCCTCACATCTCAAAAACCACGAATTTCATTTTTTCACAAATCTCCCCACCAAGCCATCTAGCTATGCCGTGGTGCACCGCCAACCTTGGCCATGTGCAAAACCCTCCGAACTCAAAACTTTCGTGCACCAAGAATTTCATGGTATTCATTTGGGGGCATTTGGAGGCCATTCCAACCCTCACATCTCAAAAACCACGAATTTCATTTTTTCACAAAACTCCCCACCAAGCCATTTAGCTATGCCGCGGTGCACCGCCAACCTTGGCCATGTGCAAAACCCTCCGAACTCAAAACTTTCGTGCACCAAGAATTTCATGGTATTCATTTGGGGGCATTTGGAGGCCATTCCAACCCTCACATCTCAAAAACCACGAATTTCATTTTTTCACAAAACTCCACACAAGCCATCTAGCTATGCCGCGGTGCACCGACCAACTTGGCCATGTGCAAAACCCTCCGAACTCAAAACTTTCGTGCACCAAGAATTTC
>NW_028196760.1:72500-75000 GCF_037176805.1 Vigna unguiculata
CAACCCAAGAGTCCGTAGTATTCGGAGTTCTAGCGGGGCCTCCCGTTGCTTCCAACAACCCAAGAGTCCATAGTATTCGGAGTTCTCGCGTGGCCTCCCATTGATTCAAACAACCCAAAAGTCCATCTTCTTCGCAGTTCAACATCGCCTCCCTCGTTTCCAACAGGCCCAAAGGTCGTCTTCTTCGCAGATCCACGAAGAGCTCATCACGATTTGCCACATTCCATTTCCCACGGGTTGTCAACAACACTTTCTCACACTTCCCGCAATCGAGTACGTGCATGACATGCCAAAGCACATCTTATTTGCCTTCCATCGCACTCAAGACGACGGGTTGTGGAAGAACGATATTGTTCACAACAAGTTCAAGGACAACGTCTCAATCAAGGGACACAACCTAATTATGTTGACTGGGTCGCTAAAGTAAACCCGAGTTCATATAATGCACCGCATCCAAAAGAACTAGCCACAACACGTGCATCACTGAGATGTTTCACTAGATGGAACACGTGCGTGACATTAGGATCCTCCAACACCTCTTCGTGATGGAAAGATAGAATTCGAAGCAACCACAGAAGTACCGTCTAGTGGGTAGGCAACACAGGGACTGATCAACCAATATCACCCAAGGCAACGGGTGAAAATGGAAGAGATGCATGCTTGACCGTTCGATACGCAAGGCATGGAGCCAGCCAGCAAGTGCATCTCGATTACAACTCACACACCCTCACGTTCGCAAGACACCACACCACAAGACGGTCCACCCCCCACCTACCATGGGCAAGCAAGCAAATGGAAACATCAAGTGACGCAGGGTCAAGCATCGCTAGGCATGAAAATAACTTTCCACAATATCCGAGGGACTAGCTGCCGAGCTAACCAACGATCAGTGACGACCGTGTGTTGGTATTAATAAAGCTCAACAACTATGAAGAGGCTAGTTGTGCCATGATAAACATGCTAACGCACGCACCACGTGAGGGGGGAGGCCTCATCAAGCTCCCTTTAAAACCTGCCAGTGTGGAGCTGGCCGGCTCAAGGAGCACTCCCCCCCTATAAGAGGTTAATATGCAAAAGGCAAAATTGTACAAGTAGATACACTTTTTTTGAGCAGACATAAGTCCATATCTCGGGCTATACTTCGAATTTTGATGCGATTTTTTGCAGTAATTCGTAGAATAATGGTATCTCCTTGCTCACCAAATTTCATAATTTTTCTCGAAGGGGAACTATTTTTTTTATTTTTTTTACTTACCGGGTATGTGTAAAATCGGGAAAAATAGAAAAGCACATGTAGACTTCGAATTTCGACCTCATTTTTTCCAGTCCACCACTAAACAATATCAGGAACCTCCCCACAAAATTTCATTCAGTTTGGCCAAGGTCTTAAATTTGACAAATTTTGGCACCAACCTATCTAGTCGCGGTGCACCGACCAACTTGGCCAAGTGCAAAATGCATCCAATTCAAAACTTTTGTGCACCAACACTTTTACAGTACTCATTTGGGGGCATTTGGAGGCCTTTCCAACCCTCACATCTCAAAAACCACGAATTTCATTTTTTCACAAATCTCCCCACCAAGCCATCTAGCTATGCCGTGGTGCACCGCCAACCTTGGCCATGTGCAAAACCCTCCGAACACAAAACTTTCGTGCACCAAGAATTTCATGGTATTCATTTGGGGGCATTTGGAGGCCATTCCAACCCTCACATCTCAAAAACCACGAATTTCATTTTTTCACAAAACTCCCCACCAAGCCATTTAGCTATGCCGCGGTGCACCGCCAACCTTGGCCATGTGCAAAACCCTCCGAACTCAAAACTTTCGTGCACCAAGAATTTCATGGTATTCATTTGGGGACATTTGGAGGCCATTCCAACCCTCACATCTCAAAAACCACGAATTTCATTTTTTCACAAAACTCCACACAAGCCATCTAGCTATGCCGCGGTGCACCGACCAACTTGGCCATGTGCAAAACCCTCCGAACTCAAAACTTTCGTGCACCAAGAATTTCATGGTATTCATTTGGGGACATTTGGAGGCCATTCCAACCCTCACATCTCAAAAACCACGAATTTCATTTTTTCACAAAACTCCACACAAGCCATCTAGCTATGCCGCGGTGCACCGACCAACTTGGCCATGTGCAAAACCCTCCGAACTCAAAACTTTCGTGCACCAAGAATTTCATGGTATTCATTTGGGGACATTTGGAGGCCATTCCAACCCTCACACCTCAAAAACCACGAATTTCATTTTTTCACAAAACTCCACACAAGCCATCTAGCTATGCCGCGGTGCACCGACCAACTTGGCCATGTGCAAAACCCTCCGAACTCAAAACTTTCGTGCACCAAGAATTTCATGGTATTCATTTGGGGACATTTGGAGGCCATTCCAACCCTCACACCTCAAAAACCACGAATTTCATTTTTTCACAAAACTCCCACCAAGCCTTCTAGCTATGCCGCGGTGCACCGACCAACTTGGCCAT
>NW_028196760.1:85000-90000 GCF_037176805.1 Vigna unguiculata
AACCAATATCACCCAAGGCAACGGGTGAAAATGGAAGAGATGCATGCTTGACCGTTCGATACGCAAGGCATGGAGCCAGCCAGCAAGTGCATCTCGATTACAACTCACACACCCTCACGTTCGCAAGACACCACACCACAAGACGGTCCACCCCCCACCTACCATGGGCAAGCAAGCAAATGGAAACATCAAGTGACGCAGGGTCAAGCATCGCTAGGCATGAAAATAACTTTCCACAATATCCGAGGGACTAGCTGCCGAGCTAACCAACGATCAGTGACGACCGTGTGTTGGTATTAATAAAGCTCAACAACTATGAAGAGGCTAGTTGTGCCATGATAAACATGCTAACGCACGCACCACGTGAGGGGGGAGGCCTCATCAAGCTCCCTTTAAAACCTGCCAGTGTGGAGCTGGCCGGCTCAAGGAGCACTCCCCCCCTATAAGAGGTTAATATGCAAAAGGCAAAATTGTACAAGTAGATACACTTTTTTTGAGCAGACATAAGTCCATATCTCGGGCTATACTTCGAATTTTGATGCGATTTTTTGCAGTAATTCGTAGAATAATGGTATCTCCTTGCTCACCAAATTTCATAATTTTTCTCGAAGGGGAACTATTTTTTTTATTTTTTTTACTTACCGGGTATGTGTAAAATCGGGAAAAATAGAAAAGCACATGTAGACTTCGAATTTCGACCTCATTTTTTCCAGTCCACCACTAAACAATATCAGGAACCTCCCCACAAAATTTCATTCAGTTTGGCCAAGGTCTTAAATTTGACAAATTTTGGCACCAACCTATCTAGTCGCGGTGCACCGACCAACTTGGCCAAGTGCAAAATGCATCCAATTCAAAACTTTTGTGCACCAACACTTTTACAGTACTCATTTGGGGGCATTTGGAGGCCTTTCCAACCCTCACATCTCAAAAACCACGAATTTCATTTTTTCACAAATCTCCCCACCAAGCCATCTAGCTATGCCGTGGTGCACCGCCAACCTTGGCCATGTGCAAAACCCTCCGAACTCAAAACTTTCGTGCACCAAGAATTTCATGGTATTCATTTGGGGGCATTTGGAGGCCATTCCAACCCTCACATCTCAAAAACCACGAATTTCATTTTTTCACAAAACTCCCCACCAAGCCATTTAGCTATGCCGCGGTGCACCGCCAACCTTGGCCATGTGCAAAACCCTCCGAACTCAAAACTTTCGTGCACCAAGAATTTCATGGTATTCATTTGGGGGCATTTGGAGGCCATTCCAACCCTCACATCTCAAAAACCACGAATTTCATTTTTTCACAAAACTCCCCACCAAGCCATTTAGCTATGCCGCGGTGCACCGCCAACCTTGGCCATGTGCAAAACCCTCCGAACTCAAAACTTTCGTGCACCAAGAATTTCATGGTATTCATTTGGGGACATTTGGAGGCCATTCCAACCCTCACATCTCAAAAACCACGAATTTCATTTTTTCACAAAACTCCACACAAGCCATCTAGCTATGCCGCGGTGCACCGACCAACTTGGCCATGTGCAAAACCCTCCGAACTCAAAACTTTCGTGCACCAAGAATTTCATGGTATTCATTTGGGGACATTTGGAGGCCATTCCAACCCTCACATCTCAAAAACCACGAATTTCATTTTTTCACAAAACTCCACACAAGCCATCTAGCTATGCCGCGGTGCACCGACCAACTTGGCCATGTGCAAAACCCTCCGAACTCAAAACTTTCGTGCACCAAGAATTTCATGGTATTCATTTGGGGACATTTGGAGGCCATTCCAACCCTCACACCTCAAAAACCACGAATTTCATTTTTTCACAAAACTCCACACAAGCCATCTAGCTATGCCGCGGTGCACCGACCAACTTGGCCATGTGCAAAACCCTTCGAACTCAAAACTTTCGTGCACCAAGAATTTCATGGTATTCATTTGGGGACATTTGGAGGCCATTCCAACCCTCACACCTCAAAAACCACGAATTTCATTTTTTCACAAAACTCCCACCAAGCCTTCTAGCTATGCCGCGGTGCACCGACCAACTTGGCCATGTGCAAAACCCTCCGAACTCAAAACTTTCGTGCACCAAGAATTTCATGGTATTCATTTGGGGGCATTTGGAGGCCATTCCAACCCTCACACCTCAAAAACCACGAATTTCATTTTTTCACAAAACTCCACACAAGCCATCTAGCTATGCCGCGGTGCACCGACCAACTTGGCCATGTGCAAAACCCTCCGAACTCAAAACTTTCGTGCACCAAGAATTTCATGATATTCATTTGGGGGCATTTGGAGGCCATTCCAACCCTCACATCTCAAAAACCACGAATTTCATTTTTTCACAAAACTCCACACAAGCCATCTAGCTATGCCGCGGTGCACCGACCAACTTGGCCATGTGCAAAACCCTCCGAACTCAAAACTTTCGTGCACCAAGAATTTCATGGTATTCATTTGGGGACATTTGGAGGCCATTCCAACCCTCACACCTCAAAAACCACGAATTTCATTTTTTCACAAAACTCCCACCAAGCCTTCTAGCTATGCCGCGGTGCACCGACCAACTTGGCCATGTGCAAAACCCTCCGAACTCAAAACTTTCGTGCACCAAGAATTTCATGGTATTCATTTGGGGACATTTGGAGGCCATTCCAACCCTCACATCTCAAAAACCACGAATTTCATTTTTTCACAAAACTCCACACAAGCCATCTAGCTATGCCGCGGTGCACCGACCAACTTGGCCAAGTGCAAAATGCATCCAATTCAAAACTTTTGTGCACCAACACTTTTACAGTACTCATTTGGGGGCATTTGGAGGCCTTTCCAACCCTCACATCTCAAAAACCACGAATTTCATTTTTTCACAAATCTCCCCACCAAGCCATCTAGCTATGCCGTGGTGCACCGCCAACCTTGGCCATGTGCAAAACCCTCCGAACTCAAAACTTTCGTGCACCAAGAATTTCATGGTATTCATTTGGGGGCATTTGGAGGCCATTCCAACCCTCACATCTCAAAAACCACGAATTTCATTTTTTCACAAAACTCCCCACCAAGCCATTTAGCTATGCCGCGGTGCACCGCCAACCTTGGCCATGTGCAAAACCCTCCGAACTCAAAACTTTCGTGCACCAAGAATTTCATGGTATTCATTTGGGGACATTTGGAGGCCATTCCAACCCTCACATCTCAAAAACCACGAATTTCATTTTTTCACAAAACTCCACACAAGCCATCTAGCTATGCCGCGGTGCACCGACCAACTTGGCCATGTGCAAAACCCTCCGAACTCAAAACTTTCGTGCACCAAGAATTTCATGGTATTCATTTGGGGACATTTGGAGGCCATTCCAACCCTCACATCTCAAAAACCACGAATTTCATTTTTTCACAAAACTCCACACAAGCCATCTAGCTATGCCGCGGTGCACCGACCAACTTGGCCATGTGCAAAACCCTCCGAACTCAAAACTTTCGTGCACCAAGAATTTCATGGTATTCATTTGGGGACATTTGGAGGCCATTCCAACCCTCACATCTCAAAAACCACGAATTTCATTTTTTCACAAAACTCCACACAAGCCATCTAGCTATGCCGCGGTGCACCGACCAACTTGGCCATGTGCAAAACCCTCCGAACTCAAAACTTTCGTGCACCAAGAATTTCATGGTATTCATTTGGGGACATTTGGAGGCCATTCCAACCCTCACACCTCAAAAACCACGAATTTCATTTTTTCACAAAACTCCACACAAGCCATCTAGCTATGCCGCGGTGCACCGACCAACTTGGCCATGTGCAAAACCCTCCGAACTCAAAACTTTCGTGCACCAAGAATTTCATGGTATTCATTTGGGGACATTTGGAGGCCATTCCAACCCTCACACCTCAAAAACCACGAATTTCATTTTTTCACAAAACTCCCACCAAGCCTTCTAGCTATGCCGCGGTGCACCGACCAACTTGGCCATGTGCAAAACCCTCCGAACTCAAAACTTTCGTGCACCAAGAATTTCATGGTATTCATTTGGGGGCATTTGGAGGCCATTCCAACCCTCACACCTCAAAAACCACGAATTTCATTTTTTCACAAAACTCCACACAAGCCATCTAGCTATGCCGCGGTGCACCGACCAACTTGGCCATGTGCAAAACCCTCCGAACTCAAAACTTTCGTGCACCAAGAATTTCATGATATTCATTTGGGGGCATTTGGAGGCCATTCCAACCCTCACATCTCAAAAACCACGAATTTCATTTTTTCACAAAACTCCACACAAGCCATCTAGCTATGCCGCGGTGCACCGACCAACTTGGCCATGTGCAAAACCCTCCGAACTCAAAACTTTCGTGCACCAAGAATTTCATGGTATTCATTTGGGGACATTTGGAGGCCATTCCAACCCTCACATCTCAAAAACCACGAATTTCATTTTTTCACAAAACTCCACACAAGCCATCTAGCTATGCCGCGGTGCACCGACCAACTTGGCCATGTGCAAAACCCTCCGAACTCAAAACTTTCGTGCACCAAGAATTTCATGGTATTCATTTGGGGACATTTGGAGGCCATTCCAACCCTCACACCTCAAAAACCACGAATTTCATTTTTTCACAAAACTCCACACAAGCCATCTAGCTATGCCGCGGTGCACCGACCAACTTGGCCATGTGCAAAACCCTCCGAACTCAAAACTTTCGTGCACCAAGAATTTCATGGTATTCATTTGGGGACATTTGGAGGCCATTCCAACCCTCACACCTCAAAAACCACGAATTTCATTTTTTCACAAAACTCCCACCAAGCCTTCTAGCTATGCCGCGGTGCACCGACCAACTTGGCCATGTGCAAAACCCTCCGAACTCAAAACTTTCGTGCACCAAGAATTTCATGGTATTCATTTGGGGACATTTGGAGGCCATTCCAACCCTCACATCTCAAAAACCACGAATTTCATTTTTTCACAAAACTCCACACAAG
>NW_028196760.1:100000-105000 GCF_037176805.1 Vigna unguiculata
GTGTCATCCCCCCAAGTTGCCTTGTTCGCAGTTTGGCCTAGTTCACTCTTTTCCAGTTTCATCCCCCCAAGTTGTCGTTGCCAACAACCCAAGAGTCCATAGTATTCGGAGTTCTAGCGGGGCCTCCCCTTGCTTCCAACAACCCAAGAGTCCATAGTATTCGGAGTTCTAGCGGGGCCTCCCCTTGCTTCCAACAACCCAAGAGTCCGTAGTATTCGGAGTTCTAGCGGGACCTCCCCTTGCTTCCAACAACCCAAGAGTCCATAGTATTCGGAGTTCTAGCGGGGCCTCCCCTTGCTTCCAACAACCCAAGAGTCCGTAGTATTCGGAGTTCTAGCGGGGCCTCCCGTTGCTTCCAACAACCCAAGAGTCCATAGTATTCGGAGTTCTCGCGTGGCCTCCCATTGATTCAAACAACCCAAAAGTCCATCTTCTTCGCAGTTCAACATCGCCTCCCTCGTTTCCAACAGGCCCAAAGGTCGTCTTCTTCGCAGATCCACGAAGAGCTCATCACGATTTGCCACATTCCATTTCCCACGGGTTGTCAACAACACTTTCTCACACTTCCCGCAATCGAGTACGTGCATGACATGCCAAAGCACATCTTATTTGCCTTCCATCGCACTCAAGACGACGGGTTGTGGAAGAACGATATTGTTCACAACAAGTTCAAGGACAACGTCTCAATCAAGGGACACAACCGAATTATGTTGACTGGGTCGCTAAAGTAAACCCGAGTTCATATAATGCACCGCATCCAAAAGAACTAGCCACAACACGTGCATCACTGAGATGTTTCACTAGATGGAACACGTGCGTGACATTAGGATCCTCCAACACCTCTTCGTGATGGAAAGATAGAATTCGAAGCAACCACAGAAGTACCGTCTAGTGGGTAGGCAACACAGGGACTGATCAACCAATATCACCCAAGGCAACGGGTGAAAATGGAAGAGATGCATGCTTGACCGTTCGATACGCAAGGCATGGAGCCAGCCAGCAAGTGCATCTCGATTACAACTCACACACCCTCACGTTCGCAAGACACCACACCACAAGACGGTCCACCCCCCACCTACCATGGGCAAGCAAGCAAATGGAAACATCAAGTGACGCAGGGTCAAGCATCGCTAGGCATGAAAATAACTTTCCACAATATCCGAGGGACTAGCTGCCGAGCTAACCAACGATCAGTGACGACCGTGTGTTGGTATTAATAAAGCTCAACAACTATGAAGAGGCTAGTTGTGCCATGATAAACATGCTAACGCACGCACCACGTGAGGGGGGAGGCCTCATCAAGCTCCCTTTAAAACCTGCCAGTGTGGAGCTGGCCGGCTCAAGGAGCACTCCCCCCCTATAAGAGGTTAATATGCAAAAGGCAAAATTGTACAAGTAGATACACTTTTTTTGAGCAGACATAAGTCCATATCTCGGGCTATACTTCGAATTTTGATGCGATTTTTTGCAGTAATTCGTAGAATAATGGTATCTCCTTGCTCACCAAATTTCATAACTTTTCTCGAAGGGGAACTATTTTTTTTATTTTTTTTACTTACCGGGTATGTGTAAAATCGGGAAAAATAGAAAAGCACATGTAGACTTCGAATTTCGACCTCATTTTTTCCAGTCCACCACTAAACAATATCAGGAACCTCCCCACAAAATTTCATTCAGTTTGGCCAAGGTCTTAAATTTGACAAATTTTGGCACCAACCTATCTAGTCGCGGTGCACCGACCAACTTGGCCAAGTGCAAAATGCATCCAATTCAAAACTTTTGTGCACCAACACTTTTACAGTACTCATTTGGGGGCATTTGGAGGCCTTTCCAACCCTCACATCTCAAAAACCACGAATTTCATTTTTTCACAAATCTCCCCACCAAGCCATCTAGCTATGCCGTGGTGCACCGCCAACCTTGGCCATGTGCAAAACCCTCCGAACTCAAAACTTTCGTGCACCAAGAATTTCATGGTATTCATTTGGGGGCATTTGGAGGCCATTCCAACCCTCACATCTCAAAAACCACGAATTTCATTTTTTCACAAAACTCCCCACCAAGCCATTTAGCTATGCCGCGGTGCACCGCCAACCTTGGCCATGTGCAAAACCCTCCGAACTCAAAACTTTCGTGCACCAAGAATTTCATGGTATTCATTTGGGGACATTTGGAGGCCATTCCAACCCTCACATCTCAAAAACCACGAATTTCATTTTTTCACAAAACTCCACACAAGCCATCTAGCTATGCCGCGGTGCACCGACCAACTTGGCCATGTGCAAAACCCTCCGAACTCAAAACTTTCGTGCACCAAGAATTTCATGGTATTCATTTGGGGACATTTGGAGGCCATTCCAACCCTCACATCTCAAAAACCACGAATTTCATTTTTTCACAAAACTCCACACAAGCCATCTAGCTATGCCGCGGTGCACCGACCAACTTGGCCATGTGCAAAACCCTCCGAACTCAAAACTTTCGTGCACCAAGAATTTCATGGTATTCATTTGGGGACATTTGGAGGCCATTCCAACCCTCACACCTCAAAAACCACGAATTTCATTTTTTCACAAAACTCCACACAAGCCATCTAGCTATGCCGCGGTGCACCGACCAACTTGGCCATGTGCAAAACCCTCCGAACTCAAAACTTTCGTGCACCAAGAATTTCATGGTATTCATTTGGGGACATTTGGAGGCCATTCCAACCCTCACACCTCAAAAACCACGAATTTCATTTTTTCACAAAACTCCCACCAAGCCTTCTAGCTATGCCGCGGTGCACCGACCAACTTGGCCATGTGCAAAACCCTCCGAACTCAAAACTTTCGTGCACCAAGAATTTCATGGTATTCATTTGGGGGCATTTGGAGGCCATTCCAACCCTCACACCTCAAAAACCACGAATTTCATTTTTTCACAAAACTCCACACAAGCCATCTAGCTATGCCGCGGTGCACCGACCAACTTGGCCATGTGCAAAACCCTCCGAACTCAAAACTTTCGTGCACCAAGAATTTCATGATATTCATTTGGGGGCATTTGGAGGCCATTCCAACCCTCACATCTCAAAAACCACGAATTTCATTTTTTCACAAAACTCCACACAAGCCATCTAGCTATGCCGCGGTGCACCGACCAACTTGGCCATGTGCAAAACCCTCCGAACTCAAAACTTTCGTGCACCAAGAATTTCATGGTATTCATTTGGGGACATTTGGAGGCCATTCCAACCCTCACATCTCAAAAACCACGAATTTCATTTTTTCACAAAACTCCACACAAGCCATCTAGCTATGCCGCGGTGCACCGACCAACTTGGCCATGTGCAAAACCCTCCGAACTCAAAACTTTCGTGCACCAAGAATTTCATGGTATTCATTTGGGGACATTTGGAGGCCATTCCAACCCTCACACCTCAAAAACCACGAATTTCATTTTTTCACAAAACTCCACACAAGCCATCTAGCTATGCCGCGGTGCACCGACCAACTTGGCCATGTGCAAAACCCTCCGAACTCAAAACTTTCGTGCACCAAGAATTTCATGGTATTCATTTGGGGACATTTGGAGGCCATTCCAACCCTCACACCTCAAAAACCACGAATTTCATTTTTTCACAAAACTCCCACCAAGCCTTCTAGCTATGCCGCGGTGCACCGACCAACTTGGCCATGTGCAAAACCCTCCGAACTCAAAACTTTCGTGCACCAAGAATTTCATGGTATTCATTTGGGGACATTTGGAGGCCATTCCAACCCTCACACCTCAAAAACCACGAATTTCATTTTTTCACAAAACTCCACACAAGCCATCTAGCTATGCCGCGGTGCACCGACCAACTTGGCCATGTGCAAAACCCTCCGAACTCAAAACTTTCGTGCACCAAGAATTTCATGGTATTCATTTGGGGACATTTGGAGGCCATTCCAACCCTCACACCTCAAAAACCACGAATTTCATTTTTTCACAAAACTCCCACCAAGCCTTCTAGCTATGCCGCGGTGCACCGACCAACTTGGCCATGTGCAAAACCCTCCGAACTCAAAACTTTCGTGCACCAAGAATTTCATGGTATTCATTTGGGGGCATTTGGAGGCCATTCCAACCCTCACACCTCAAAAACCACGAATTTCATTTTTTCACAAAACTCCACACAAGCCATCTAGCTATGCCGCGGTGCACCGACCAACTTGGCCATGTGCAAAACCCTCCGAACTCAAAACTTTCGTGCACCAAGAATTTCATGATATTCATTTGGGGGCATTTGGAGGCCATTCCAACCCTCACACCTCAAAAACCACGAATTTCATTTTTTCACAAATCTCCCCACCAAGCCATTTAGCTATGTCGTGGTGCACCGCCAACCTTGGCCATGTGCAAAACCCTCCGAACTCAAAACTTTCGTGCACCAAGAATTTCATGGTATTCATTTGGGGGCATTTGGAGGCCTTTCCAACCCTCACATCTCAAAAACCACGAATTTCATTTTTTCACAAAACTCCCCACCAAGCCATTTAGCTATGCCGTGGTGCACCGACAACCTTGCCCATGTGTAAAACCCAACCAACTCAAAACTTTTGTGCACCAAGACTTTCATGGTATTCATTTGGGGGCATTTGGAGGCCATTCCAACCTTCACACCTCAAAAACCACGAATTTCATTTTTTCACAAAACTCCCACCAAGCCTTCTAGCTATGCCGCGGTGCACCGACCAACTTGGCCATGTGCAAAACCCTCCGAACTCAAAACTTTCGTGCACCAAGAATTTCATGGTATTCATTTGGGGACATTTGGAGGCCATTCCAACCCTCACATCTCAAAAACCACGAATTTCATTTTTTCACAAAACTCCACACAAGCCATCTAGCTATGCCGCGGTGCACCGACCAACTTGGCCATGTGCAAAACCCTCCGAACTCAAAACTTTCGTGCACCAAGAATTTCATGGTATTCATTTGGGGACATTTGGAGGCCATTCCAACCCTCACACCTC
>NW_028196760.1:170000-172500 GCF_037176805.1 Vigna unguiculata
CTCCCTTTAAAACCTGCCAGTGTGGAGCTGGCCGGCTCAAGGAGCACTCCCCCCCTATAAGAGGTTAATATGCAAAAGGCAAAATTGTACAAGTAGATACACTTTTTTTGAGCAGACATAAGTCCATATCTCGGGCTATACTTCGAATTTTGATGCGATTTTTTGCAGTAATTCGTAGAATAATGGTATCTCCTTGCTCACCAAATTTCATAATTTTTCTCGAAGGGGAACTATTTTTTTTATTTTTTTTACTTACCGGGTATGTGTAAAATCGGGAAAAATAGAAAAGCACATGTAGACTTCGAATTTCGACCTCATTTTTTCCAGTCCACCACTAAACAATATCAGGAACCTCCCCACAAAATTTCATTCAGTTTGGCCAAGGTCTTAAATTTGACAAATTTTGGCACCAACCTATCTAGTCGCGGTGCACCGACCAACTTGGCCAAGTGCAAAATGCATCCAATTCAAAACTTTTGTGCACCAACACTTTTACAGTACTCATTTGGGGGCATTTGGAGGCCTTTCCAACCCTCACATCTCAAAAACCACGAATTTCATTTTTTCACAAATCTCCCCACCAAGCCATCTAGCTATGCCGTGGTGCACCGCCAACCTTGGCCATGTGCAAAACCCTCCGAACTCAAAACTTTCGTGCACCAAGAATTTCATGGTATTCATTTGGGGGCATTTGGAGGCCATTCCAACCCTCACATCTCAAAAACCACGAATTTCATTTTTTCACAAAACTCCCCACCAAGCCATTTAGCTATGCCGCGGTGCACCGCCAACCTTGGCCATGTGCAAAACCCTCCGAACTCAAAACTTTCGTGCACCAAGAATTTCATGGTATTCATTTGGGGACATTTGGAGGCCATTCCAACCCTCACATCTCAAAAACCACGAATTTCATTTTTTCACAAAACTCCACACAAGCCATCTAGCTATGCCGCGGTGCACCGACCAACTTGGCCATGTGCAAAACCCTCCGAACTCAAAACTTTCGTGCACCAAGAATTTCATGGTATTCATTTGGGGACATTTGGAGGCCATTCCAACCCTCACATCTCAAAAACCACGAATTTCATTTTTTCACAAAACTCCACACAAGCCATCTAGCTATGCCGCGGTGCACCGACCAACTTGGCCATGTGCAAAACCCTCCGAACTCAAAACTTTCGTGCACCAAGAATTTCATGGTATTCATTTGGGGACATTTGGAGGCCATTCCAACCCTCACACCTCAAAAACCACGAATTTCATTTTTTCACAAAACTCCACACAAGCCATCTAGCTATGCCGCGGTGCACCGACCAACTTGGCCATGTGCAAAACCCTCCGAACTCAAAACTTTCGTGCACCAAGAATTTCATGGTATTCATTTGGGGACATTTGGAGGCCATTCCAACCCTCACACCTCAAAAACCACGAATTTCATTTTTTCACAAAACTCCCACCAAGCCTTCTAGCTATGCCGCGGTGCACCGACCAACTTGGCCATGTGCAAAACCCTCCGAACTCAAAACTTTCGTGCACCAAGAATTTCATGGTATTCATTTGGGGGCATTTGGAGGCCATTCCAACCCTCACACCTCAAAAACCACGAATTTCATTTTTTCACAAAACTCCACACAAGCCATCTAGCTATGCCGCGGTGCACCGACCAACTTGGCCATGTGCAAAACCCTCCGAACTCAAAACTTTCGTGCACCAAGAATTTCATGATATTCATTTGGGGGCATTTGGAGGCCATTCCAACCCTCACATCTCAAAAACCACGAATTTCATTTTTTCACAAAACTCCACACAAGCCATCTAGCTATGCCGCGGTGCACCGACCAACTTGGCCATGTGCAAAACCCTCCGAACTCAAAACTTTCGTGCACCAAGAATTTCATGGTATTCATTTGGGGACATTTGGAGGCCATTCCAACCCTCACATCTCAAAAACCACGAATTTCATTTTTTCACAAAACTCCACACAAGCCATCTAGCTATGCCGCGGTGCACCGACCAACTTGGCCATGTGCAAAACCCTCCGAACTCAAAACTTTCGTGCACCAAGAATTTCATGGTATTCATTTGGGGACATTTGGAGGCCATTCCAACCCTCACACCTCAAAAACCACGAATTTCATTTTTTCACAAAACTCCACACAAGCCATCTAGCTATGCCGCGGTGCACCGACCAACTTGGCCATGTGCAAAACCCTCCGAACTCAAAACTTTCGTGCACCAAGAATTTCATGGTATTCATTTGGGGACATTTGGAGGCCATTCCAACCCTCACACCTCAAAAACCACGAATTTCATTTTTTCACAAAACTCCCACCAAGCCTTCTAGCTATGCCGCGGTGCACCGACCAACTTGGCCATGTGCAAAACCCTCCGAACTCAAAACTTTCGTGCACCAAGAATTTCATGGTATTCATTTGGGGGCATTTGGAGGCCATTCCAACCCTCACACCTCAAAAACCACGAATTTCATTTTTTCACAAAA
>NW_028196760.1:182500-185000 GCF_037176805.1 Vigna unguiculata
AGGGACACAACCGAATTATGTTGACTGGGTCGCTAAAGTAAACCCGAGTTCATATAATGCACCGCATCCAAAAGAACTAGCCACAACACGTGCATCACTGAGATGTTTCACTAGATGGAACACGTGCGTGACATTAGGATCCTCCAACACCTCTTCGTGATGGAAAGATAGAATTCGAAGCAACCACAGAAGTACCGTCTAGTGGGTAGGCAACACAGGGACTGATCAACCAATATCACCCAAGGCAACGGGTGAAAATGGAAGAGATGCATGCTTGACCGTTCGATACGCAAGGCATGGAGCCAGCCAGCAAGTGCATCTCGATTACAACTCACACACCCTCACGTTCGCAAGACACCACACCACAAGACGGTCCACCCCCCACCTACCATGGGCAAGCAAGCAAATGGAAACATCAAGTGACGCAGGGTCAAGCATCGCTAGGCATGAAAATAACTTTCCACAATATCCGAGGGACTAGCTGCCGAGCTAACCAACGATCAGTGACGACCGTGTGTTGGTATTAATAAAGCTCAACAACTATGAAGAGGCTAGTTGTGCCATGATAAACATGCTAACGCACGCACCACGTGAGGGGGGAGGCCTCATCAAGCTCCCTTTAAAACCTGCCAGTGTGGAGCTGGCCGGCTCAAGGAGCACTCCCCCCCTATAAGAGGTTAATATGCAAAAGGCAAAATTGTACAAGTAGATACACTTTTTTTGAGCAGACATAAGTCCATATCTCGGGCTATACTTCGAATTTTGATGCGATTTTTTGCAGTAATTCGTAGAATAATGGTATCTCCTTGCTCACCAAATTTCATAATTTTTCTCGAAGGGGAACTATTTTTTTTATTTTTTTTACTTACCGGGTATGTGTAAAATCGGGAAAAATAGAAAAGCACATGTAGACTTCGAATTTCGACCTCATTTTTTCCAGTCCACCACTAAACAATATCAGGAACCTCCCCACAAAATTTCATTCAGTTTGGCCAAGGTCTTAAATTTGACAAATTTTGGCACCAACCTATCTAGTCGCGGTGCACCGACCAACTTGGCCAAGTGCAAAATGCATCCAATTCAAAACTTTTGTGCACCAACACTTTTACAGTACTCATTTGGGGGCATTTGGAGGCCTTTCCAACCCTCACATCTCAAAAACCACGAATTTCATTTTTTCACAAATCTCCCCACCAAGCCATCTAGCTATGCCGTGGTGCACCGCCAACCTTGGCCATGTGCAAAACCCTCCGAACTCAAAACTTTCGTGCACCAAGAATTTCATGGTATTCATTTGGGGGCATTTGGAGGCCATTCCAACCCTCACATCTCAAAAACCACGAATTTCATTTTTTCACAAAACTCCCCACCAAGCCATTTAGCTATGCCGCGGTGCACCGCCAACCTTGGCCATGTGCAAAACCCTCCGAACTCAAAACTTTCGTGCACCAAGAATTTCATGGTATTCATTTGGGGACATTTGGAGGCCATTCCAACCCTCACATCTCAAAAACCACGAATTTCATTTTTTCACAAAACTCCACACAAGCCATCTAGCTATGCCGCGGTGCACCGACCAACTTGGCCATGTGCAAAACCCTCCGAACTCAAAACTTTCGTGCACCAAGAATTTCATGGTATTCATTTGGGGACATTTGGAGGCCATTCCAACCCTCACATCTCAAAAACCACGAATTTCATTTTTTCACAAAACTCCACACAAGCCATCTAGCTATGCCGCGGTGCACCGACCAACTTGGCCATGTGCAAAACCCTCCGAACTCAAAACTTTCGTGCACCAAGAATTTCATGGTATTCATTTGGGGACATTTGGAGGCCATTCCAACCCTCACACCTCAAAAACCACGAATTTCATTTTTTCACAAAACTCCACACAAGCCATCTAGCTATGCCGCGGTGCACCGACCAACTTGGCCATGTGCAAAACCCTCCGAACTCAAAACTTTCGTGCACCAAGAATTTCATGGTATTCATTTGGGGACATTTGGAGGCCATTCCAACCCTCACACCTCAAAAACCACGAATTTCATTTTTTCACAAAACTCCCACCAAGCCTTCTAGCTATGCCGCGGTGCACCGACCAACTTGGCCATGTGCAAAACCCTCCGAACTCAAAACTTTCGTGCACCAAGAATTTCATGGTATTCATTTGGGGGCATTTGGAGGCCATTCCAACCCTCACACCTCAAAAACCACGAATTTCATTTTTTCACAAAACTCCACACAAGCCATCTAGCTATGCCGCGGTGCACCGACCAACTTGGCCATGTGCAAAACCCTCCGAACTCAAAACTTTCGTGCACCAAGAATTTCATGATATTCATTTGGGGGCATTTGGAGGCCATTCCAACCCTCACATCTCAAAAACCACGAATTTCATTTTTTCACAAAACTCCACACAAGCCATCTAGCTATGCCGCGGTGCACCGACCAACTTGGCCATGTGCAAAACCCTCCGAACTCAAAACTTTCGTGCACC
>NW_028196760.1:205000-207500 GCF_037176805.1 Vigna unguiculata
GGAGTTTCACATCGCTTCCCAGGAAGCCAACAACCAAAAGGTCGGTCGTATTTGGAGTTCAGTATTCGCTTCAGTCGATTCCAACTTCCCAAAAACCTGCCTTCTTCGCAGTTCGGCTAAGTCTCCCTCGTTTCCAACTTTCCTCTAAGTTGCCCTCCTCGCAGTTTGGCCAAGTTCACTCTTTTCCAGCGTCATCCCCCCAAGTTGCCTTGGGCGCAGTTCGGCCTAGTTCACTCTTTTCCAGCATCATCCCCCCAAGTTGTCTTGTTCGCAGTTCGGCCTAGTTCACTCTTTTCCAGCGTCATCCCCCCAAGTTGCCTTGTTCGCAGTTCGGTCTAGTTCACTCTTTTCCAGCATCATCCCCCCAAGTTGCCTTGTTCGCAGTTTGGCCTAGTTCACTCTTTTCCAGTGTCATCCCCCCAAGTTGCCTTGTTCGCAGTTTGGCCTAGTTCACTCTTTTCCAGTGTCATCCCCCCAAGTTGTCGTTGCCAACAACCCAAGAGTCCATAGTATTCGGAGTTCTAGCGGGGCCTCCCCTTGCTTCCAACAACCCAAGAGTCCATAGTATTCGGAGTTCTAGCGGGGCCTCCCCTTGCTTCCAACAACCCAAGAGTCCGTAGTATTCGGAGTTCTAGCGGGACCTCCCCTTGCTTCCAACAACCCAAGAGTCCATAGTATTCGGAGTTCTAGCGGGGCCTCCCGTTGCTTCCAACAACCCAAGAGTCCGTAGTATTCGGAGTTCTAGCGGGGCCTCCCGTTGCTTCCAACAACCCAAGAGTCCATAGTATTCGGAGTTCTCGCGTGGCCTCCCATTGATTCAAACAACCCAAAAGTCCATCTTCTTCGCAGTTCAACATCGCCTCCCTCGTTTCCAACAGGCCCAAAGGTCGTCTTCTTCGCAGATCCACGAAGAGCTCATCACGATTTGCCACATTCCATTTCCCACGGGTTGTCAACAACACTTTCTCACACTTCCCGCAATCGAGTACGTGCATGACATGCCAAAGCACATCTTATTTGCCTTCCATCGCACTCAAGACGACGGGTTGTGGAAGAACGATATTGTTCACAACAAGTTCAAGGACAACGTCTCAATCAAGGGACACAACCGAATTATGTTGACTGGGTCGCTAAAGTAAACCCGAGTTCATATAATGCACCGCATCCAAAAGAACTAGCCACAACACGTGCATCACTGAGATGTTTCACTAGATGGAACACGTGCGTGACATTAGGATCCTCCAACACCTCTTCGTGATGGAAAGATAGAATTCGAAGCAACCACAGAAGTACCGTCTAGTGGGTAGGCAACACAGGGACTGATCAACCAATATCACCCAAGGCAACGGGTGAAAATGGAAGAGATGCATGCTTGACCGTTCGATACGCAAGGCATGGAGCCAGCCAGCAAGTGCATCTCGATTACAACTCACACACCCTCACGTTCGCAAGACACCACACCACAAGACGGTCCACCCCCCACCTACCATGGGCAAGCAAGCAAATGGAAACATCAAGTGACGCAGGGTCAAGCATCGCTAGGCATGAAAATAACTTTCCACAATATCCGAGGGACTAGCTGCCGAGCTAACCAACGATCAGTGACGACCGTGTGTTGGTATTAATAAAGCTCAACAACTATGAAGAGGCTAGTTGTGCCATGATAAACATGCTAACGCACGCACCACGTGAGGGGGGAGGCCTCATCAAGCTCCCTTTAAAACCTGCCAGTGTGGAGCTGGCCGGCTCAAGGAGCACTCCCCCCCTATAAGAGGTTAATATGCAAAAGGCAAAATTGTACAAGTAGATACACTTTTTTTGAGCAGACATAAGTCCATATCTCGGGCTATACTTCGAATTTTGATGCGATTTTTTGCAGTAATTCGTAGAATAATGGTATCTCCTTGCTCACCAAATTTCATAATTTTTCTCGAAGGGGAACTATTTTTTTTATTTTTTTTACTTACCGGGTATGTGTAAAATCGGGAAAAATAGAAAAGCACATGTAGACTTCGAATTTCGACCTCATTTTTTCCAGTCCACCACTAAACAATATCAGGAACCTCCCCACAAAATTTCATTCAGTTTGGCCAAGGTCTTAAATTTGACAAATTTTGGCACCAACCTATCTAGTCGCGGTGCACCGACCAACTTGGCCAAGTGCAAAATGCATCCAATTCAAAACTTTTGTGCACCAACACTTTTACAGTACTCATTTGGGGGCATTTGGAGGCCTTTCCAACCCTCACATCTCAAAAACCACGAATTTCATTTTTTCACAAATCTCCCCACCAAGCCATCTAGCTATGCCGTGGTGCACCGCCAACCTTGGCCATGTGCAAAACCCTCCGAACTCAAAACTTTCGTGCACCAAGAATTTCATGGTATTCATTTGGGGGCATTTGGAGGCCATTCCAACCCTCACATCTCAAAAACCACGAATTTCATTTTTTCACAAAACTCCCCACCAAGCCATTTAGCTATGCCGCGGTGCACCGCC
>NW_028196760.1:217500-220000 GCF_037176805.1 Vigna unguiculata
TCGGAGTTCTCGCGTGGCCTCCCATTGATTCAAACAACCCAAAAGTCCATCTTCTTCGCAGTTCAACATCGCCTCCCTCGTTTCCAACAGGCCCAAAGGTCGTCTTCTTCGCAGATCCACGAAGAGCTCATCACGATTTGCCACATTCCATTTCCCACGGGTTGTCAACAACACTTTCTCACACTTCCCGCAATCGAGTACGTGCATGACATGCCAAAGCACATCTTATTTGCCTTCCATCGCACTCAAGACGACGGGTTGTGGAAGAACGATATTGTTCACAACAAGTTCAAGGACAACGTCTCAATCAAGGGACACAACCGAATTATGTTGACTGGGTCGCTAAAGTAAACCCGAGTTCATATAATGCACCGCATCCAAAAGAACTAGCCACAACACGTGCATCACTGAGATGTTTCACTAGATGGAACACGTGCGTGACATTAGGATCCTCCAACACCTCTTCGTGATGGAAAGATAGAATTCGAAGCAACCACAGAAGTACCGTCTAGTGGGTAGGCAACACAGGGACTGATCAACCAATATCACCCAAGGCAACGGGTGAAAATGGAAGAGATGCATGCTTGACCGTTCGATACGCAAGGCATGGAGCCAGCCAGCAAGTGCATCTCGATTACAACTCACACACCCTCACGTTCGCAAGACACCACACCACAAGACGGTCCACCCCCCACCTACCATGGGCAAGCAAGCAAATGGAAACATCAAGTGACGCAGGGTCAAGCATCGCTAGGCATGAAAATAACTTTCCACAATATCCGAGGGACTAGCTGCCGAGCTAACCAACGATCAGTGACGACCGTGTGTTGGTATTAATAAAGCTCAACAACTATGAAGAGGCTAGTTGTGCCATGATAAACATGCTAACGCACGCACCACGTGAGGGGGGAGGCCTCATCAAGCTCCCTTTAAAACCTGCCAGTGTGGAGCTGGCCGGCTCAAGGAGCACTCCCCCCCTATAAGAGGTTAATATGCAAAAGGCAAAATTGTACAAGTAGATACACTTTTTTTGAGCAGACATAAGTCCATATCTCGGGCTATACTTCGAATTTTGATGCGATTTTTTGCAGTAATTCGTAGAATAATGGTATCTCCTTGCTCACCAAATTTCATAATTTTTCTCGAAGGGGAACTATTTTTTTTATTTTTTTTACTTACCGGGTATGTGTAAAATCGGGAAAAATAG
This sequence comes from Vigna unguiculata, assembly GCF_037176805.1. Taxonomy (NCBI): domain Eukaryota; kingdom Viridiplantae; phylum Streptophyta; class Magnoliopsida; order Fabales; family Fabaceae; genus Vigna; species Vigna unguiculata. Next base: position 218,708 of record NW_028196760.1, read on the forward strand.
AAAAGCACATGTAGACTTCGAATTTCGACCTCATTTTTTCCAGTCCACCACTAAACAATATCAGGAACCTCCCCACAAAATTTCATTCAGTTTGGCCAAGGTCTTAAATTTGACAAATTTTGGCACCAACCTATCTAGTCGCGGTGCACCGACCAACTTGGCCAAGTGCAAAATGCATCCAATTCAAAACTTTTGTGCACCAACACTTTTACAGTACTCATTTGGGGGCATTTGGAGGCCTTTCCAACCCTCACATCTCAAAAACCACGAATTTCATTTTTTCACAAATCTCCCCACCAAGCCATCTAGCTATGCCGTGGTGCACCGCCAACCTTGGCCATGTGCAAAACCCTCCGAACTCAAAACTTTCGTGCACCAAGAATTTCATGGTATTCATTTGGGGGCATTTGGAGGCCATTCCAACCCTCACATCTCAAAAACCACGAATTTCATTTTTTCACAAAACTCCCCACCAAGCCATTTAGCTATGCCGCGGTGCACCGCCAACCTTGGCCATGTGCAAAACCCTCCGAACTCAAAACTTTCGTGCATCAAGAATTTCATGGTATTCATTTGGGGACATTTGGAGGCCATTCCAACCCTCACATCTCAAAAACCACGAATTTCATTTTTTCACAAAACTCCACACAAGCCATCTAGCTATGCCGCGGTGCACCGACCAACTTGGCCATGTGCAAAACCCTCCGAACTCAAAACTTTCGTGCACCAAGAATTTCATGGTATTCATTTGGGGACATTTGGAGGCCATTCCAACCCTCACATCTCAAAAACCACGAATTTCATTTTTTCACAAAACTCCACACAAGCCATCTAGCTATGCCGCGGTGCACCGACCAACTTGGCCATGTGCAAAACCCTCCGAACTCAAAACTTTCGTGCACCAAGAATTTCATGGTATTCATTTGGGGACATTTGGAGGCCATTCCAACCCTCACACCTCAAAAACCACGAATTTCATTTTTTCACAAAACTCCACACAAGCCATCTAGCTATGCCGCGGTGCACCGACCAACTTGGCCATGTGCAAAACCCTCCGAACTCAAAACTTTCGTGCACCAAGAATTTCATGGTATTCATTTGGGGACATTTGGAGGCCATTCCAACCCTCACACCTCAAAAACCACGAATTTCATTTTTTCACAAAACTCCCACCAAGCCTTCTAGCTATGCCGCGGTGCACCGACCAACTTGGCCATGTGCAAAACCCTCCGAACTCAAAACTTTCGTGCACCAAGAATTTCATGGTATTCATTTGGGGGCATTTGGAGGCCA
>NW_028196760.1:250000-252500 GCF_037176805.1 Vigna unguiculata
CCAACTTCCCAAAAACCTGCCTTCTTCGCAGTTCGGCTAAGTCTCCCTCGTTTCCAACTTTCCTCTAAGTTGCCCTCCTCGCAGTTTGGCCAAGTTCACTCTTTTCCAGCGTCATCCCCCCAAGTTGCCTTGGGCGCAGTTCGGCCTAGTTCACTCTTTTCCAGCATCATCCCCCCAAGTTGTCTTGTTCGCAGTTCGGCCTAGTTCACTCTTTTCCAGCGTCATCCCCCCAAGTTGCCTTGTTCGCAGTTCGGTCTAGTTCACTCTTTTCCAGCATCATCCCCCCAAGTTGCCTTGTTCGCAGTTTGGCCTAGTTCACTCTTTTCCAGTGTCATCCCCCCAAGTTGCCTTGTTCGCAGTTTGGCCTAGTTCACTCTTTTCCAGTGTCATCCCCCCAAGTTGTCGTTGCCAACAACCCAAGAGTCCATAGTATTCGGAGTTCTAGCGGGGCCTCCCCTTGCTTCCAACAACCCAAGAGTCCATAGTATTCGGAGTTCTAGCGGGGCCTCCCCTTGCTTCCAACAACCCAAGAGTCCGTAGTATTCGGAGTTCTAGCGGGACCTCCCCTTGCTTCCAACAACCCAAGAGTCCATAGTATTCGGAGTTCTAGCGGGGCCTCCCCTTGCTTCCAACAACCCAAGAGTCCGTAGTATTCGGAGTTCTAGCGGGGCCTCCCGTTGCTTCCAACAACCCAAGAGTCCATAGTATTCGGAGTTCTCGCGTGGCCTCCCATTGATTCAAACAACCCAAAAGTCCATCTTCTTCGCAGTTCAACATCGCCTCCCTCGTTTCCAACAGGCCCAAAGGTCGTCTTCTTCGCAGATCCACGAAGAGCTCATCACGATTTGCCACATTCCATTTCCCACGGGTTGTCAACAACACTTTCTCACACTTCCCGCAATCGAGTACGTGCATGACATGCCAAAGCACATCTTATTTGCCTTCCATCGCACTCAAGACGACGGGTTGTGGAAGAACGATATTGTTCACAACAAGTTCAAGGACAACGTCTCAATCAAGGGACACAACCGAATTATGTTGACTGGGTCGCTAAAGTAAACCCGAGTTCATATAATGCACCGCATCCAAAAGAACTAGCCACAACACGTGCATCACTGAGATGTTTCACTAGATGGAACACGTGCGTGACATTAGGATCCTCCAACACCTCTTCGTGATGGAAAGATAGAATTCGAAGCAACCACAGAAGTACCGTCTAGTGGGTAGGCAACACAGGGACTGATCAACCAATATCACCCAAGGCAACGGGTGAAAATGGAAGAGATGCATGCTTGACCGTTCGATACGCAAGGCATGGAGCCAGCCAGCAAGTGCATCTCGATTACAACTCACACACCCTCACGTTCGCAAGACACCACACCACAAGACGGTCCACCCCCCACCTACCATGGGCAAGCAAGCAAATGGAAACATCAAGTGACGCAGGGTCAAGCATCGCTAGGCATGAAAATAACTTTCCACAATATCCGAGGGACTAGCTGCCGAGCTAACCAACGATCAGTGACGACCGTGTGTTGGTATTAATAAAGCTCAACAACTATGAAGAGGCTAGTTGTGCCATGATAAACATGCTAACGCACGCACCACGTGAGGGGGGAGGCCTCATCAAGCTCCCTTTAAAACCTGCCAGTGTGGAGCTGGCCGGCTCAAGGAGCACTCCCCCCCTATAAGAGGTTAATATGCAAAAGGCAAAATTGTACAAGTAGATACACTTTTTTTGAGCAGACATAAGTCCATATCTCGGGCTATACTTCGAATTTTGATGCGATTTTTTGCAGTAATTCGTAGAATAATGGTATCTCCTTGCTCACCAAATTTCATAATTTTTCTCGAAGGGGAACTATTTTTTTTATTTTTTTTACTTACCGGGTATGTGTAAAATCGGGAAAAATAGAAAAGCACATGTAGACTTCGAATTTCGACCTCATTTTTTCCAGTCCACCACTAAACAATATCAGGAACCTCCCCACAAAATTTCATTCAGTTTGGCCAAGGTCTTAAATTTGACAAATTTTGGCACCAACCTATCTAGTCGCGGTGCACCGACCAACTTGGCCAAGTGCAAAATGCATCCAATTCAAAACTTTTGTGCACCAACACTTTTACAGTACTCATTTGGGGGCATTTGGAGGCCTTTCCAACCCTCACATCTCAAAAACCACGAATTTCATTTTTTCACAAATCTCCCCACCAAGCCATCTAGCTATGCCGTGGTGCACCGCCAACCTTGGCCATGTGCAAAACCCTCCGAACTCAAAACTTTCGTGCACCAAGAATTTCATGGTATTCATTTGGGGGCATTTGGAGGCCATTCCAACCCTCACATCTCAAAAACCACGAATTTCATTTTTTCACAAAACTCCCCACCAAGCCATTTAGCTATGCCGCGGTGCACCGCCAACCTTGGCCATGTGCAAAACCCTCCGAACTCAAAACTTTCGTGCACCAAGAATTTCATGGTATTCATTTGGGGACATTT
>NW_028196760.1:272500-275000 GCF_037176805.1 Vigna unguiculata
AACCCAAGAGTCCATAGTATTCGGAGTTCTAGCGGGGCCTCCCCTTGCTTCCAACAACCCAAGAGTCCGTAGTATTCGGAGTTCTAGCGGGACCTCCCCTTGCTTCCAACAACCCAAGAGTCCATAGTATTCGGAGTTCTAGCGGGGCCTCCCCTTGCTTCCAACAACCCAAGAGTCCGTAGTATTCGGAGTTCTAGCGGGGCCTCCCGTTGCTTCCAACAACCCAAGAGTCCATAGTATTCGGAGTTCTCGCGTGGCCTCCCATTGATTCAAACAACCCAAAAGTCCATCTTCTTCGCAGTTCAACATCGCCTCCCTCGTTTCCAACAGGCCCAAAGGTCGTCTTCTTCGCAGATCCACGAAGAGCTCATCACGATTTGCCACATTCCATTTCCCACGGGTTGTCAACAACACTTTCTCACACTTCCCGCAATCGAGTACGTGCATGACATGCCAAAGCACATCTTATTTGCCTTCCATCGCACTCAAGACGACGGGTTGTGGAAGAACGATATTGTTCACAACAAGTTCAAGGACAACGTCTCAATCAAGGGACACAACCGAATTATGTTGACTGGGTCGCTAAAGTAAACCCGAGTTCATATAATGCACCGCATCCAAAAGAACTAGCCACAACACGTGCATCACTGAGATGTTTCACTAGATGGAACACGTGCGTGACATTAGGATCCTCCAACACCTCTTCGTGATGGAAAGATAGAATTCGAAGCAACCACAGAAGTACCGTCTAGTGGGTAGGCAACACAGGGACTGATCAACCAATATCACCCAAGGCAACGGGTGAAAATGGAAGAGATGCATGCTTGACCGTTCGATACGCAAGGCATGGAGCCAGCCAGCAAGTGCATCTCGATTACAACTCACACACCCTCACGTTCGCAAGACACCACACCACAAGACGGTCCACCCCCCACCTACCATGGGCAAGCAAGCAAATGGAAACATCAAGTGACGCAGGGTCAAGCATCGCTAGGCATGAAAATAACTTTCCACAATATCCGAGGGACTAGCTGCCGAGCTAACCAACGATCAGTGACGACCGTGTGTTGGTATTAATAAAGCTCAACAACTATGAAGAGGCTAGTTGTGCCATGATAAACATGCTAACGCACGCACCACGTGAGGGGGGAGGCCTCATCAAGCTCCCTTTAAAACCTGCCAGTGTGGAGCTGGCCGGCTCAAGGAGCACTCCCCCCCTATAAGAGGTTAATATGCAAAAGGCAAAATTGTACAAGTAGATACACTTTTTTTGAGCAGACATAAGTCCATATCTCGGGCTATACTTCGAATTTTGATGCGATTTTTTGCAGTAATTCGTAGAATAATGGTATCTCCTTGCTCACCAAATTTCATAATTTTTCTCGAAGGGGAACTATTTTTTTTATTTTTTTTACTTACCGGGTATGTGTAAAATCGGGAAAAATAGAAAAGCACATGTAGACTTCGAATTTCGACCTCATTTTTTCCAGTCCACCACTAAACAATATCAGGAACCTCCCCACAAAATTTCATTCAGTTTGGCCAAGGTCTTAAATTTGACAAATTTTGGCACCAACCTATCTAGTCGCGGTGCACCGACCAACTTGGCCAAGTGCAAAATGCATCCAATTCAAAACTTTTGTGCACCAACACTTTTACAGTACTCATTTGGGGGCATTTGGAGGCCTTTCCAACCCTCACATCTCAAAAACCACGAATTTCATTTTTTCACAAATCTCCCCACCAAGCCATCTAGCTATGCCGTGGTGCACCGCCAACCTTGGCCATGTGCAAAACCCTCCGAACTCAAAACTTTCGTGCACCAAGAATTTCATGGTATTCATTTGGGGGCATTTGGAGGCCATTCCAACCCTCACATCTCAAAAACCACGAATTTCATTTTTTCACAAAACTCCCCACCAAGCCATTTAGCTATGCCGCGGTGCACCGCCAACCTTGGCCATGTGCAAAACCCTCCGAACTCAAAACTTTCGTGCACCAAGAATTTCATGGTATTCATTTGGGGGCATTTGGAGGCCATTCCAACCCTCACATCTCAAAAACCACGAATTTCATTTTTTCACAAAACTCCACACAAGCCATCTAGCTATGCCGCGGTGCACCGACCAACTTGGCCATGTGCAAAACCCTCCGAACTCAAAACTTTCGTGCACCAAGAATTTCATGGTATTCATTTGGGGACATTTGGAGGCCATTCCAACCCTCACATCTCAAAAACCACGAATTTCATTTTTTCACAAAACTCCACACAAGCCATCTAGCTATGCCGCGGTGCACCGACCAACTTGGCCATGTGCAAAACCCTCCGAACTCAAAACTTTCGTGCACCAAGAATTTCATGGTATTCATTTGGGGACATTTGGAGGCCATTCCAACCCTCACACCTCAAAAACCACGAATTTCATTTTTTCACAAAACTCCACACAAGCCATCTAGCTATGCCGCGGTGCACCGACCAACTTGGCCATGTGCAAAACCC
>NW_028196760.1:295000-297500 GCF_037176805.1 Vigna unguiculata
GTTGCCCTCCTCGCAGTTTGGCCAAGTTCACTCTTTTCCAGCGTCATCCCCCCAAGTTGCCTTGGGCGCAGTTCGGCCTAGTTCACTCTTTTCCAGCATCATCCCCCCAAGTTGTCTTGTTCGCAGTTCGGCCTAGTTCACTCTTTTCCAGCGTCATCCCCCCAAGTTGCCTTGTTCGCAGTTCGGTCTAGTTCACTCTTTTCCAGCATCATCCCCCCAAGTTGCCTTGTTCGCAGTTTGGCCTAGTTCACTCTTTTCCAGTGTCATCCCCCCAAGTTGCCTTGTTCGCAGTTTGGCCTAGTTCACTCTTTTCCAGTGTCATCCCCCCAAGTTGCCTTGTTCGCAGTTTGGCCTAGTTCACTCTTTTCCAGTGTCATCCCCCCAAGTTGTCGTTGCCAACAACCCAAGAGTCCATAGTATTCGGAGTTCTAGCGGGGCCTCCCCTTGCTTCCAACAACCCAAGAGTCCATAGTATTCGGAGTTCTAGCGGGGCCTCCCCTTGCTTCCAACAACCCAAGAGTCCGTAGTATTCGGAGTTCTAGCGGGACCTCCCCTTGCTTCCAACAACCCAAGAGTCCATAGTATTCGGAGTTCTAGCGGGGCCTCCCCTTGCTTCCAACAACCCAAGAGTCCGTAGTATTCGGAGTTCTAGCGGGGCCTCCCGTTGCTTCCAACAACCCAAGAGTCCATAGTATTCGGAGTTCTCGCGTGGCCTCCCATTGATTCAAACAACCCAAAAGTCCATCTTCTTCGCAGTTCAACATCGCCTCCCTCGTTTCCAACAGGCCCAAAGGTCGTCTTCTTCGCAGATCCACGAAGAGCTCATCACGATTTGCCACATTCCATTTCCCACGGGTTGTCAACAACACTTTCTCACACTTCCCGCAATCGAGTACGTGCATGACATGCCAAAGCACATCTTATTTGCCTTCCATCGCACTCAAGACGACGGGTTGTGGAAGAACGATATTGTTCACAACAAGTTCAAGGACAACGTCTCAATCAAGGGACACAACCGAATTATGTTGACTGGGTCGCTAAAGTAAACCCGAGTTCATATAATGCACCGCATCCAAAAGAACTAGCCACAACACGTGCATCACTGAGATGTTTCACTAGATGGAACACGTGCGTGACATTAGGATCCTCCAACACCTCTTCGTGATGGAAAGATAGAATTCGAAGCAACCACAGAAGTACCGTCTAGTGGGTAGGCAACACAGGGACTGATCAACCAATATCACCCAAGGCAACGGGTGAAAATGGAAGAGATGCATGCTTGACCGTTCGATACGCAAGGCATGGAGCCAGCCAGCAAGTGCATCTCGATTACAACTCACACACCCTCACGTTCGCAAGACACCACACCACAAGACGGTCCACCCCCCACCTACCATGGGCAAGCAAGCAAATGGAAACATCAAGTGACGCAGGGTCAAGCATCGCTAGGCATGAAAATAACTTTCCACAATATCCGAGGGACTAGCTGCCGAGCTAACCAACGATCAGTGACGACCGTGTGTTGGTATTAATAAAGCTCAACAACTATGAAGAGGCTAGTTGTGCCATGATAAACATGCTAACGCACGCACCACGTGAGGGGGGAGGCCTCATCAAGCTCCCTTTAAAACCTGCCAGTGTGGAGCTGGCCGGCTCAAGGAGCACTCCCCCCCTATAAGAGGTTAATATGCAAAAGGCAAAATTGTACAAGTAGATACACTTTTTTTGAGCAGACATAAGTCCATATCTCGGGCTATACTTCGAATTTTGATGCGATTTTTTGCAGTAATTCGTAGAATAATGGTATCTCCTTGCTCACCAAATTTCATAATTTTTCTCGAAGGGGAACTATTTTTTTTATTTTTTTTACTTACCGGGTATGTGTAAAATCGGGAAAAATAGAAAAGCACATGTAGACTTCGAATTTCGACCTCATTTTTTCCAGTCCACCACTAAACAATATCAGGAACCTCCCCACAAAATTTCATTCAGTTTGGCCAAGGTCTTAAATTTGACAAATTTTGGCACCAACCTATCTAGTCGCGGTGCACCGACCAACTTGGCCAAGTGCAAAATGCATCCAATTCAAAACTTTTGTGCACCAACACTTTTACAGTACTCATTTGGGGGCATTTGGAGGCCTTTCCAACCCTCACATCTCAAAAACCACGAATTTCATTTTTTCACAAATCTCCCCACCAAGCCATCTAGCTATGCCGTGGTGCACCGCCAACCTTGGCCATGTGCAAAACCCTCCGAACTCAAAACTTTCGTGCACCAAGAATTTCATGGTATTCATTTGGGGGCATTTGGAGGCCATTCCAACCCTCACATCTCAAAAACCACGAATTTCATTTTTTCACAAAACTCCCCACCAAGCCATTTAGCTATGCCGCGGTGCACCGCCAACCTTGGCCATGTGCAAAACCCTCCGAACTCAAAACTTTCGTGCACCAAGAATTTCATGGTATTCATTTGGGGACATTTGGAGGCCATTCCA
>NW_028196760.1:307500-310000 GCF_037176805.1 Vigna unguiculata
CGAAGGGGAACTATTTTTTTTATTTTTTTTACTTACCGGGTATGTGTAAAATCGGGAAAAATAGAAAAGCACATGTAGACTTCGAATTTCGACCTCATTTTTTCCAGTCCACCACTAAACAATATCAGGAACCTCCCCACAAAATTTCATTCAGTTTGGCCAAGGTCTTAAATTTGACAAATTTTGGCACCAACCTATCTAGTCGCGGTGCACCGACCAACTTGGCCAAGTGCAAAATGCATCCAATTCAAAACTTTTGTGCACCAACACTTTTACAGTACTCATTTGGGGGCATTTGGAGGCCTTTCCAACCCTCACATCTCAAAAACCACGAATTTCATTTTTTCACAAATCTCCCCACCAAGCCATCTAGCTATGCCGTGGTGCACCGCCAACCTTGGCCATGTGCAAAACCCTCCGAACTCAAAACTTTCGTGCACCAAGAATTTCATGGTATTCATTTGGGGGCATTTGGAGGCCATTCCAACCCTCACATCTCAAAAACCACGAATTTCATTTTTTCACAAAACTCCCCACCAAGCCATTTAGCTATGCCGCGGTGCACCGCCAACCTTGGCCATGTGCAAAACCCTCCGAACTCAAAACTTTCGTGCACCAAGAATTTCATGGTATTCATTTGGGGACATTTGGAGGCCATTCCAACCCTCACATCTCAAAAACCACGAATTTCATTTTTTCACAAAACTCCACACAAGCCATCTAGCTATGCCGCGGTGCACCGACCAACTTGGCCATGTGCAAAACCCTCCGAACTCAAAACTTTCGTGCACCAAGAATTTCATGGTATTCATTTGGGGACATTTGGAGGCCATTCCAACCCTCACATCTCAAAAACCACGAATTTCATTTTTTCACAAAACTCCACACAAGCCATCTAGCTATGCCGCGGTGCACCGACCAACTTGGCCATGTGCAAAACCCTCCGAACTCAAAACTTTCGTGCACCAAGAATTTCATGGTATTCATTTGGGGACATTTGGAGGCCATTCCAACCCTCACACCTCAAAAACCACGAATTTCATTTTTTCACAAAACTCCACACAAGCCATCTAGCTATGCCGCGGTGCACCGACCAACTTGGCCATGTGCAAAACCCTCCGAACTCAAAACTTTCGTGCACCAAGAATTTCATGGTATTCATTTGGGGACATTTGGAGGCCATTCCAACCCTCACACCTCAAAAACCACGAATTTCATTTTTTCACAAAACTCCCACCAAGCCTTCTAGCTATGCCGCGGTGCACCGACCAACTTGGCCATGTGCAAAACCCTCCGAACTCAAAACTTTCGTGCACCAAGAATTTCATGGTATTCATTTGGGGGCATTTGGAGGCCATTCCAACCCTCACACCTCAAAAACCACGAATTTCATTTTTTCACAAAACTCCACACAAGCCATCTAGCTATGCCGCGGTGCACCGACCAACTTGGCCATGTGCAAAACCCTCCGAACTCAAAACTTTCGTGCACCAAGAATTTCATGATATTCATTTGGGGGCATTTGGAGGCCATTCCAACCCTCACATCTCAAAAACCACGAATTTCATTTTTTCACAAAACTCCACACAAGCCATCTAGCTATGCCGCGGTGCACCGACCAACTTGGCCATGTGCAAAACCCTCCGAACTCAAAACTTTCGTGCACCAAGAATTTCATGGTATTCATTTGGGGACATTTGGAGGCCATTCCAACCCTCACATCTCAAAAACCACGAATTTCATTTTTTCACAAAACTCCACACAAGCCATCTAGCTATGCCGCGGTGCACCGACCAACTTGGCCATGTGCAAAACCCTCCGAACTCAAAACTTTCGTGCACCAAGAATTTCATGGTATTCATTTGGGGACATTTGGAGGCCATTCCAACCCTCACACCTCAAAAACCACGAATTTCATTTTTTCACAAAACTCCACACAAGCCATCTAGCTATGCCGCGGTGCACCGACCAACTTGGCCATGTGCAAAACCCTCCGAACTCAAAACTTTCGTGCACCAAGAATTTCATGGTATTCATTTGGGGACATTTGGAGGCCATTCCAACCCTCACACCTCAAAAACCACGAATTTCATTTTTTCACAAAACTCCCACCAAGCCTTCTAGCTATGCCGCGGTGCACCGACCAACTTGGCCATGTGCAAAACCCTCCGAACTCAAAACTTTCGTGCACCAAGAATTTCATGGTATTCATTTGGGGGCATTTGGAGGCCATTCCAACCCTCACACCTCAAAAACCACGAATTTCATTTTTTCACAAAACTCCACACAAGCCATCTAGCTATGCCGCGGTGCACCGACCAACTTGGCCATGTGCAAAACCCTCCGAACTCAAAACTTTCGTGCACCAAGAATTTCATGATATTCATTTGGGGACATTTGGAGGCCATTCCAACCCTCACACCTCAAAAACCACGAATTTCATTTTTTCACAAAACTCCCACCAAGCCTTCTAGCTATGCCGCGGTGCACCGACCAACTT
>NW_028196761.1:0-2500 GCF_037176805.1 Vigna unguiculata
AAATTCGTGGTTTTTGAGATGTGAGGGTTGGAATGGCCTCCAAATGTCCCCAAATGAATACCATGAAATTCTTGGTGCACGAAAGTTTTGAGTTTGGAGGGTTTTGCACATGGCCAAGTTGGTCGGTGCACCGCGGCATAGCTAGATGGCTTGTGTGGAGTTTTGTGAAAAAATGAAATTCGTGGTTTTTGAGATGTGAGGGTTGGAATGGCCTCCAAATGTCCCCAAATGAATACCATGAAATTCTTGGTGCACGAAAGTTTTGAGTTCGGAGGGTTTTGCACATGGCCAAGTTGGTCGGTGCACCGCGGCATAGCTAGATGGCTTGTGTGGAGTTTTGTGAAAAAATGAAATTCGTGGTTTTTGAGATGTGAGGGTTGGAATGGCCTCCAAATGTCCCCAAATGAATACCATGAAATTCTTGGTGCACGAAAGTTTTGAGTTCGGAGGGTTTTGCACATGGCCAAGGTTGGCGGTGCACCGCGGCATAGCTAAATGGCTTGGTGGGGAGTTTTGTGAAAAAATGAAATTCGTGGTTTTTGAGATGTGAGGGTTGGAATGGCCTCCAAATGCCCCCAAATGAATACCATGAAATTCTTGGTGCACGAAAGTTTTGAGTTCGGAGGGTTTTGCACATGGCCAAGGTTGGCGGTGCACCACGGCATAGCTAGATGGCTTGGTGGGGAGATTTGTGAAAAAATGAAATTCGTGGTTTTTGAGATGTGAGGGTTGGAAAGGCCTCCAAATGCCCCCAAATGAGTACTGTAAAAGCGTTGGTGCACAAAAGTTTTGAATTGGATGCATTTTGCACTTGGCCAAGTTGGTCGGTGCACCGCGACTAGATAGGTTGGTGCCAAAATTTGTCAAATTTAAGACCTTGGCCAAACTGAATGAAATTTTGTGGGGAGGTTCCTGATATTGTTTAGTGGTGGACTGGAAAAAATGAGGTCGAAATTCGAAGTCTACATGTGCTTTTCTATTTTTCCCGATTTTACACATACCCGGTAAGTAAAAAAAATAAAAAAAATAGTTCCCCTTCGAGAAAAATTATGAAATTTGGTGAGCAAGGAGATACCATTATTCTACGAATTACTGCAAAAAATCGCATCAAAATTCGAAGTATAGCCCGAGATATGGACTTATGTCTGCTCAAAAAAAGTGTATCTACTTGTACAATTTTGCCTTTTGCATATTAACCTCTTATAGGGGGGGAGTGCTCCTTGAGCCGGCCAGCTCCACACTGGCAGGTTTTAAAGGGAGCTTGATGAGGCCTCCCCCCTCACGTGGTGCGTGCGTTAGCATGTTTATCATGGCACAACTAGCCTCTTCATAGTTGTTGAGCTTTATTAATACCAACACACGGTCGTCACTGATCGTTGGTTAGCTCGGCAGCTAGTCCCTCGGATATTGTGGAAAGTTATTTTCATGCCTAGCGATGCTTGACCCTGCGTCACTTGATGTTTCCATTTGCTTGCTTGCCCATGGTAGGTGGGGGGTGGACCGTCTTGTGGTGTGGTGTCTTGCGAACGTGAGGGTGTGTGAGTTGTAATCGAGATGCACTTGCTGGCTGGCTCCATGCCTTGCGTATCGAACGGTCAAGCATGCATCTCTTCCATTTTCACCCGTTGCCTTGGGTGATATTGGTTGATCAGCTCCCTGTGTTGCCTACCCACTAGACGGTACTTCTGTGGTTGCTTCGAATTCTATCTTTCCATCACGAAGAGGTGTTGGAGGATCCTAATGTCACGCACGTGTTCCATCTAGTGAAACATCTCAGTGATGCACGTGTTGTGGCTAGTTCTTTTGGATGCGGTGCATTATATGAACTCGGGTTTACTTTAGCGACCCAGTCAACATAATTCGGTTGTGTCCCTTGATTGAGACGTTGTCCTTGAACTTGTTGTGAACAATATCGTTCTTCCACAACCCGTCGTCTTGAGTGCGATGGAAGGCAAATAAGATGTGCTTTGGCATGTCATGCACGTACTCGATTGCGGGAAGTGTGAGAAAGTGTTGTTGACAACCCGTGGGAAATGGAATGTGGCAAATCGTGATGAGCTCTTCGTGGATCTGCGAAGAAGACGACCTTTGGGCCTGTTGGAAACGAGGGAGGCGATGTTGAACTGCGAAGAAGATGGACTTTTGGGTTGTTTGAATCAATGGGAGGCCACGCGAGAACTCCGAATACTATGGACTCTTGGGTTGTTGGAAGCAACGGGAGGCCCCGCTAGAACTCCGAATACTACGGACTCTTGGGTTGTTGGAAGCAAGGGGAGGCCCCGCTAGAACTCCGAATACTATGGACTCTTGGGTTGTTGGAAGCAAGGGGAGGTCCCGCTAGAACTCCGAATACTACGGACTCTTGGGTTGTTGGAAGCAAGGGGAGGCCCCGCTAGAACTCCGAATACTATGGACTCTTGGGTTGTTGGAAGCAAGGGGAGGCCCCGCTAGAACTCCGAATACTATGGACTCTTGGGTTGTTGGCAACGACAACTTGGGG
>NW_028196761.1:32500-35000 GCF_037176805.1 Vigna unguiculata
TGTGAAAAAATGAAATTCGTGGTTTTTGAGATGTGAGGGTTGGAATGGCCTCCAAATGTCCCCAAATGAATACCATGAAATTCTTGGTGCACGAAAGTTTTGAGTTCGGAGGGTTTTGCACATGGCCAAGGTTGGCGGTGCACCGCGGCATAGCTAAATGGCTTGGTGGGGAGTTTTGTGAAAAAATGAAATTCGTGGTTTTTGAGATGTGAGGGTTGGAATGGCCTCCAAATGCCCCCAAATGAATACCATGAAATTCTTGGTGCACGAAAGTTTTGAGTTCGGAGGGTTTTGCACATGGCCAAGGTTGGCGGTGCACCACGGCATAGCTAGATGGCTTGGTGGGGAGATTTGTGAAAAAATGAAATTCGTGGTTTTTGAGATGTGAGGGTTGGAAAGGCCTCCAAATGCCCCCAAATGAGTACTGTAAAAGCGTTGGTGCACAAAAGTTTTGAATTGGATGCATTTTGCACTTGGCCAAGTTGGTCGGTGCACCGCGACTAGATAGGTTGGTGCCAAAATTTGTCAAATTTAAGACCTTGGCCAAACTGAATGAAATTTTGTGGGGAGGTTCCTGATATTGTTTAGTGGTGGACTGGAAAAAATGAGGTCGAAATTCGAAGTCTACATGTGCTTTTCTATTTTTCCCGATTTTACACATACCCGGTAAGTAAAAAAAATAAAAAAAATAGTTCCCCTTCGAGAAAAATTATGAAATTTGGTGAGCAAGGAGATACCATTATTCTACGAATTACTGCAAAAAATCGCATCAAAATTCGAAGTATAGCCCGAGATATGGACTTATGTCTGCTCAAAAAAAGTGTATCTACTTGTACAATTTTGCCTTTTGCATATTAACCTCTTATAGGGGGGGAGTGCTCCTTGAGCCGGCCAGCTCCACACTGGCAGGTTTTAAAGGGAGCTTGATGAGGCCTCCCCCCTCACGTGGTGCGTGCGTTAGCATGTTTATCATGGCACAACTAGCCTCTTCATAGTTGTTGAGCTTTATTAATACCAACACACGGTCGTCACTGATCGTTGGTTAGCTCGGCAGCTAGTCCCTCGGATATTGTGGAAAGTTATTTTCATGCCTAGCGATGCTTGACCCTGCGTCACTTGATGTTTCCATTTGCTTGCTTGCCCATGGTAGGTGGGGGGTGGACCGTCTTGTGGTGTGGTGTCTTGCGAACGTGAGGGTGTGTGAGTTGTAATCGAGATGCACTTGCTGGCTGGCTCCATGCCTTGCGTATCGAACGGTCAAGCATGCATCTCTTCCATTTTCACCCGTTGCCTTGGGTGATATTGGTTGATCAGTCCCTGTGTTGCCTACCCACTAGACGGTACTTCTGTGGTTGCTTCGAATTCTATCTTTCCATCACGAAGAGGTGTTGGAGGATCCTAATGTCACGCACGTGTTCCATCTAGTGAAACATCTCAGTGATGCACGTGTTGTGGCTAGTTCTTTTGGATGCGGTGCATTATATGAACTCGGGTTTACTTTAGCGACCCAGTCAACATAATTCGGTTGTGTCCCTTGATTGAGACGTTGTCCTTGAACTTGTTGTGAACAATATCGTTCTTCCACAACCCGTCGTCTTGAGTGCGATGGAAGGCAAATAAGATGTGCTTTGGCATGTCATGCACGTACTCGATTGCGGGAAGTGTGAGAAAGTGTTGTTGACAACCCGTGGGAAATGGAATGTGGCAAATCGTGATGAGCTCTTCGTGGATCTGCGAAGAAGACGACCTTTGGGCCTGTTGGAAACGAGGGAGGCGATGTTGAACTGCGAAGAAGATGGACTTTTGGGTTGTTTGAATCAATGGGAGGCCACGCGAGAACTCCGAATACTATGGACTCTTGGGTTGTTGGAAGCAACGGGAGGCCCCGCTAGAACTCCGAATACTACGGACTCTTGGGTTGTTGGAAGCAAGGGGAGGCCCCGCTAGAACTCCGAATACTATGGACTCTTGGGTTGTTGGAAGCAAGGGGAGGTCCCGCTAGAACTCCGAATACTACGGACTCTTGGGTTGTTGGAAGCAAGGGGAGGCCCCGCTAGAACTCCGAATACTATGGACTCTTGGGTTGTTGGAAGCAAGGGGAGGCCCCGCTAGAACTCCGAATACTATGGACTCTTGGGTTGTTGGCAACGACAACTTGGGGGGATGACACTGGAAAAGAGTGAACTAGGCCAAACTGCGAACAAGGCAACTTGGGGGGATGACACTGGAAAAGAGTGAACTAGGCCAAACTGCGAACAAGGCAACTTGGGGGGATGATGCTGGAAAAGAGTGAACTAGACCGAACTGCGAACAAGGCAACTTGGGGGGATGACGCTGGAAAAGAGTGAACTAGGCCGAACTGCGAACAAGACAACTTGGGGGGATGATGCTGGAAAAGAGTGAACTAGGCCGAACTGCGCCCAAGGCAACTTGGGGGGATGACGCTGGAAAAGAGTGAACTTGGCCAAACTGCGAGGAGGGCAACTTAGAGGAAAGTTGG
>NW_028196761.1:65000-67500 GCF_037176805.1 Vigna unguiculata
AAAAAATGAAATTCGTGGTTTTTGAGATGTGAGGGTTGGAATGGCCTCCAAATGTCCCCAAATGAATACCATGAAATTCTTGGTGCACGAAAGTTTTGAGTTCGGAGGGTTTTGCACATGGCCAAGGTTGGCGGTGCACCGCGGCATAGCTAAATGGCTTGGTGGGGAGTTTTGTGAAAAAATGAAATTCGTGGTTTTTGAGATGTGAGGGTTGGAATGGCCTCCAAATGCCCCCAAATGAATACCATGAAATTCTTGGTGCACGAAAGTTTTGAGTTCGGAGGGTTTTGCACATGGCCAAGGTTGGCGGTGCACCACGGCATAGCTAGATGGCTTGGTGGGGAGATTTGTGAAAAAATGAAATTCGTGGTTTTTGAGATGTGAGGGTTGGAAAGGCCTCCAAATGCCCCCAAATGAGTACTGTAAAAGCGTTGGTGCACAAAAGTTTTGAATTGGATGCATTTTGCACTTGGCCAAGTTGGTCGGTGCACCGCGACTAGATAGGTTGGTGCCAAAATTTGTCAAATTTAAGACCTTGGCCAAACTGAATGAAATTTTGTGGGGAGGTTCCTGATATTGTTTAGTGGTGGACTGGAAAAAATGAGGTCGAAATTCGAAGTCTACATGTGCTTTTCTATTTTTCCCGATTTTACACATACCCGGTAAGTAAAAAAAATAAAAAAAATAGTTCCCCTTCGAGAAAAATTATGAAATTTGGTGAGCAAGGAGATACCATTATTCTACGAATTACTGCAAAAAATCGCATCAAAATTCGAAGTATAGCCCGAGATATGGACTTATGTCTGCTCAAAAAAAGTGTATCTACTTGTACAATTTTGCCTTTTGCATATTAACCTCTTATAGGGGGGGAGTGCTCCTTGAGCCGGCCAGCTCCACACTGGCAGGTTTTAAAGGGAGCTTGATGAGGCCTCCCCCCTCACGTGGTGCGTGCGTTAGCATGTTTATCATGGCACAACTAGCCTCTTCATAGTTGTTGAGCTTTATTAATACCAACACACGGTCGTCACTGATCGTTGGTTAGCTCGGCAGCTAGTCCCTCGGATATTGTGGAAAGTTATTTTCATGCCTAGCGATGCTTGACCCTGCGTCACTTGATGTTTCCATTTGCTTGCTTGCCCATGGTAGGTGGGGGGTGGACCGTCTTGTGGTGTGGTGTCTTGCGAACGTGAGGGTGTGTGAGTTGTAATCGAGATGCACTTGCTGGCTGGCTCCATGCCTTGCGTATCGAACGGTCAAGCATGCATCTCTTCCATTTTCACCCGTTGCCTTGGGTGATATTGGTTGATCAGTCCCTGTGTTGCCTACCCACTAGACGGTACTTCTGTGGTTGCTTCGAATTCTATCTTTCCATCACGAAGAGGTGTTGGAGGATCCTAATGTCACGCACGTGTTCCATCTAGTGAAACATCTCAGTGATGCACGTGTTGTGGCTAGTTCTTTTGGATGCGGTGCATTATATGAACTCGGGTTTACTTTAGCGACCCAGTCAACATAATTCGGTTGTGTCCCTTGATTGAGACGTTGTCCTTGAACTTGTTGTGAACAATATCGTTCTTCCACAACCCGTCGTCTTGAGTGCGATGGAAGGCAAATAAGATGTGCTTTGGCATGTCATGCACGTACTCGATTGCGGGAAGTGTGAGAAAGTGTTGTTGACAACCCGTGGGAAATGGAATGTGGCAAATCGTGATGAGCTCTTCGTGGATCTGCGAAGAAGACGACCTTTGGGCCTGTTGGAAACGAGGGAGGCGATGTTGAACTGCGAAGAAGATGGACTTTTGGGTTGTTTGAATCAATGGGAGGCCACGCGAGAACTCCGAATACTATGGACTCTTGGGTTGTTGGAAGCAACGGGAGGCCCCGCTAGAACTCCGAATACTACGGACTCTTGGGTTGTTGGAAGCAAGGGGAGGCCCCGCTAGAACTCCGAATACTATGGACTCTTGGGTTGTTGGAAGCAAGGGGAGGTCCCGCTAGAACTCCGAATACTACGGACTCTTGGGTTGTTGGAAGCAAGGGGAGGCCCCGCTAGAACTCCGAATACTATGGACTCTTGGGTTGTTGGAAGCAAGGGGAGGCCCCGCTAGAACTCCGAATACTATGGACTCTTGGGTTGTTGGCAACGACAACTTGGGGGGATGACACTGGAAAAGAGTGAACTAGGCCAAACTGCGAACAAGGCAACTTGGGGGGATGACACTGGAAAAGAGTGAACTAGGCCAAACTGCGAACAAGGCAACTTGGGGGGATGATGCTGGAAAAGAGTGAACTAGACCGAACTGCGAACAAGGCAACTTGGGGGGATGACGCTGGAAAAGAGTGAACTAGGCCGAACTGCGAACAAGACAACTTGGGGGGATGATGCTGGAAAAGAGTGAACTAGGCCGAACTGCGCCCAAGGCAACTTGGGGGGATGACGCTGGAAAAGAGTGAACTTGGCCAAACTGCGAGGAGGGCAACTTAGAGGAAAGTTGGAAAC
>NW_028196761.1:87500-90000 GCF_037176805.1 Vigna unguiculata
GTTGGTCGGTGCACCGCGGCATAGCTAGAAGGCTTGGTGGGAGTTTTGTGAAAAAATGAAATTCGTGGTTTTTGAGGTGTGAGGGTTGGAATGGCCTCCAAATGTCCCCAAATGAATACCATGAAATTCTTGGTGCACGAAAGTTTTGAGTTCGGAGGGTTTTGCACATGGCCAAGTTGGTCGGTGCACCGCGGCATAGCTAGATGGCTTGTGTGGAGTTTTGTGAAAAAATGAAATTCGTGGTTTTTGAGGTGTGAGGGTTGGAATGGCCTCCAAATGTCCCCAAATGAATACCATGAAATTCTTGGTGCACGAAAGTTTTGAGTTCGGAGGGTTTTGCACATGGCCAAGTTGGTCGGTGCACCGCGGCATAGCTAGATGGCTTGTGTGGAGTTTTGTGAAAAAATGAAATTCGTGGTTTTTGAGATGTGAGGGTTGGAATGGCCTCCAAATGTCCCCAAATGAATACCATGAAATTCTTGGTGCACGAAAGTTTTGAGTTTGGAGGGTTTTGCACATGGCCAAGTTGGTCGGTGCACCGCGGCATAGCTAGATGGCTTGTGTGGAGTTTTGTGAAAAAATGAAATTCGTGGTTTTTGAGATGTGAGGGTTGGAATGGCCTCCAAATGTCCCCAAATGAATACCATGAAATTCTTGGTGCACGAAAGTTTTGAGTTCGGAGGGTTTTGCACATGGCCAAGTTGGTCGGTGCACCGCGGCATAGCTAGATGGCTTGTGTGGAGTTTTGTGAAAAAATGAAATTCGTGGTTTTTGAGATGTGAGGGTTGGAATGGCCTCCAAATGTCCCCAAATGAATACCATGAAATTCTTGGTGCACGAAAGTTTTGAGTTCGGAGGGTTTTGCACATGGCCAAGGTTGGCGGTGCACCGCGGCATAGCTAAATGGCTTGGTGGGGAGTTTTGTGAAAAAATGAAATTCGTGGTTTTTGAGATGTGAGGGTTGGAATGGCCTCCAAATGCCCCCAAATGAATACCATGAAATTCTTGGTGCACGAAAGTTTTGAGTTCGGAGGGTTTTGCACATGGCCAAGGTTGGCGGTGCACCACGGCATAGCTAGATGGCTTGGTGGGGAGATTTGTGAAAAAATGAAATTCGTGGTTTTTGAGATGTGAGGGTTGGAAAGGCCTCCAAATGCCCCCAAATGAGTACTGTAAAAGCGTTGGTGCACAAAAGTTTTGAATTGGATGCATTTTGCACTTGGCCAAGTTGGTCGGTGCACCGCGACTAGATAGGTTGGTGCCAAAATTTGTCAAATTTAAGACCTTGGCCAAACTGAATGAAATTTTGTGGGGAGGTTCCTGATATTGTTTAGTGGTGGACTGGAAAAAATGAGGTCGAAATTCGAAGTCTACATGTGCTTTTCTATTTTTCCCGATTTTACACATACCCGGTAAGTAAAAAAAATAAAAAAAATAGTTCCCCTTCGAGAAAAATTATGAAATTTGGTGAGCAAGGAGATACCATTATTCTACGAATTACTGCAAAAAATCGCATCAAAATTCGAAGTATAGCCCGAGATATGGACTTATGTCTGCTCAAAAAAAGTGTATCTACTTGTACAATTTTGCCTTTTGCATATTAACCTCTTATAGGGGGGGAGTGCTCCTTGAGCCGGCCAGCTCCACACTGGCAGGTTTTAAAGGGAGCTTGATGAGGCCTCCCCCCTCACGTGGTGCGTGCGTTAGCATGTTTATCATGGCACAACTAGCCTCTTCATAGTTGTTGAGCTTTATTAATACCAACACACGGTCGTCACTGATCGTTGGTTAGCTCGGCAGCTAGTCCCTCGGATATTGTGGAAAGTTATTTTCATGCCTAGCGATGCTTGACCCTGCGTCACTTGATGTTTCCATTTGCTTGCTTGCCCATGGTAGGTGGGGGGTGGACCGTCTTGTGGTGTGGTGTCTTGCGAACGTGAGGGTGTGTGAGTTGTAATCGAGATGCACTTGCTGGCTGGCTCCATGCCTTGCGTATCGAACGGTCAAGCATGCATCTCTTCCATTTTCACCCGTTGCCTTGGGTGATATTGGTTGATCAGTCCCTGTGTTGCCTACCCACTAGACGGTACTTCTGTGGTTGCTTCGAATTCTATCTTTCCATCACGAAGAGGTGTTGGAGGATCCTAATGTCACGCACGTGTTCCATCTAGTGAAACATCTCAGTGATGCACGTGTTGTGGCTAGTTCTTTTGGATGCGGTGCATTATATGAACTCGGGTTTACTTTAGCGACCCAGTCAACATAATTCGGTTGTGTCCCTTGATTGAGACGTTGTCCTTGAACTTGTTGTGAACAATATCGTTCTTCCACAACCCGTCGTCTTGAGTGCGATGGAAGGCAAATAAGATGTGCTTTGGCATGTCATGCACGTACTCGATTGCGGGAAGTGTGAGAAAGTGTTGTTGACAACCCGTGGGAAATGGAATGTGGCAAATCGTGATGAGCTCTTCGTGGATCTGCGAAGAAGACGACCTTTGGG
>NW_028196761.1:110000-112500 GCF_037176805.1 Vigna unguiculata
ATTCTTGGTGCACGAAAGTTTTGAGTTCGGAGGGTTTTGCACATGGCCAAGGTTGGCGGTGCACCGCGGCATAGCTAAATGGCTTGGTGGGGAGTTTTGTGAAAAAATGAAATTCGTGGTTTTTGAGATGTGAGGGTTGGAATGGCCTCCAAATGCCCCCAAATGAATACCATGAAATTCTTGGTGCACGAAAGTTTTGAGTTCGGAGGGTTTTGCACATGGCCAAGGTTGGCGGTGCACCACGGCATAGCTAGATGGCTTGGTGGGGAGATTTGTGAAAAAATGAAATTCGTGGTTTTTGAGATGTGAGGGTTGGAAAGGCCTCCAAATGCCCCCAAATGAGTACTGTAAAAGCGTTGGTGCACAAAAGTTTTGAATTGGATGCATTTTGCACTTGGCCAAGTTGGTCGGTGCACCGCGACTAGATAGGTTGGTGCCAAAATTTGTCAAATTTAAGACCTTGGCCAAACTGAATGAAATTTTGTGGGGAGGTTCCTGATATTGTTTAGTGGTGGACTGGAAAAAATGAGGTCGAAATTCGAAGTCTACATGTGCTTTTCTATTTTTCCCGATTTTACACATACCCGGTAAGTAAAAAAAATAAAAAAAATAGTTCCCCTTCGAGAAAAATTATGAAATTTGGTGAGCAAGGATGATACCATTATTCTACGAATTACTGCAAAAAATCGCATCAAAATTCGAAGTATAGCCCGAGATATGGACTTATGTCTGCTCAAAAAAAGTGTATCTACTTGTACAATTTTGCCTTTTGCATATTAACCTCTTATAGGGGGGGAGTGCTCCTTGAGCCGGCCAGCTCCACACTGGCAGGTTTTAAAGGGAGCTTGATGAGGCCTCCCCCCTCACGTGGTGCGTGCGTTAGCATGTTTATCATGGCACAACTAGCCTCTTCATAGTTGTTGAGCTTTATTAATACCAACACACGGTCGTCACTGATCGTTGGTTAGCTCGGCAGCTAGTCCCTCGGATATTGTGGAAAGTTATTTTCATGCCTAGCGATGCTTGACCCTGCGTCACTTGATGTTTCCATTTGCTTGCTTGCCCATGGTAGGTGGGGGGTGGACCGTCTTGTGGTGTGGTGTCTTGCGAACGTGAGGGTGTGTGAGTTGTAATCGAGATGCACTTGCTGGCTGGCTCCATGCCTTGCGTATCGAACGGTCAAGCATGCATCTCTTCCATTTTCACCCGTTGCCTTGGGTGATATTGGTTGATCAGTCCCTGTGTTGCCTACCCACTAGACGGTACTTCTGTGGTTGCTTCGAATTCTATCTTTCCATCACGAAGAGGTGTTGGAGGATCCTAATGTCACGCACGTGTTCCATCTAGTGAAACATCTCAGTGATGCACGTGTTGTGGCTAGTTCTTTTGGATGCGGTGCATTATATGAACTCGGGTTTACTTTAGCGACCCAGTCAACATAATTCGGTTGTGTCCCTTGATTGAGACGTTGTCCTTGAACTTGTTGTGAACAATATCGTTCTTCCACAACCCGTCGTCTTGAGTGCGATGGAAGGCAAATAAGATGTGCTTTGGCATGTCATGCACGTACTCGATTGCGGGAAGTGTGAGAAAGTGTTGTTGACAACCCGTGGGAAATGGAATGTGGCAAATCGTGATGAGCTCTTCGTGGATCTGCGAAGAAGACGACCTTTGGGCCTGTTGGAAACGAGGGAGGCGATGTTGAACTGCGAAGAAGATGGACTTTTGGGTTGTTTGAATCAATGGGAGGCCACGCGAGAACTCCGAATACTATGGACTCTTGGGTTGTTGGAAGCAACGGGAGGCCCCGCTAGAACTCCGAATACTACGGACTCTTGGGTTGTTGGAAGCAAGGGGAGGCCCCGCTAGAACTCCGAATACTATGGACTCTTGGGTTGTTGGAAGCAAGGGGAGGTCCCGCTAGAACTCCGAATACTACGGACTCTTGGGTTGTTGGAAGCAAGGGGAGGCCCCGCTAGAACTCCGAATACTATGGACTCTTGGGTTGTTGGAAGCAAGGGGAGGCCCCGCTAGAACTCCGAATACTATGGACTCTTGGGTTGTTGGCAACGACAACTTGGGGGGATGACACTGGAAAAGAGTGAACTAGGCCAAACTGCGAACAAGGCAACTTGGGGGGATGACACTGGAAAAGAGTGAACTAGGCCAAACTGCGAACAAGGCAACTTGGGGGGATGATGCTGGAAAAGAGTGAACTAGACCGAACTGCGAACAAGGCAACTTGGGGGGATGACGCTGGAAAAGAGTGAACTAGGCCGAACTGCGAACAAGACAACTTGGGGGGATGATGCTGGAAAAGAGTGAACTAGGCCGAACTGCGCCCAAGGCAACTTGGGGGGATGACGCTGGAAAAGAGTGAACTTGGCCAAACTGCGAGGAGGGCAACTTAGAGGAAAGTTGGAAACGAGGGAGACTTAGCCGAACTGCGAAGAAGGCAGGTTTTTGGGAAGTTGGAATCGACTGAAGCGAATACTGAACT
>NW_028196762.1:2500-5000 GCF_037176805.1 Vigna unguiculata
CGTGGTTTTTGAGATGTGAGGGTTGGAATGGCCTCCAAATGTCCCCAAATGAATACCATGAAATTCTTGGTGCACGAAAGTTTTGAGTTCGGAGGGTTTTGCACATGGCCAAGTTGGTCGGTGCACCGCGGCATAGCTAGATGGCTTGTGTGGAGTTTTGTGAAAAAATGAAATTCGTGGTTTTTGAGATGTGAGGGTTGGAATGGCCTCCAAATGTCCCCAAATGAATACCATGAAATTCTTGGTGCACGAAAGTTTTGAGTTCGGAGGGTTTTGCACATGGCCAAGTTGGTCGGTGCACCGCGGCATAGCTAGATGGCTTGTGTGGAGTTTTGTGAAAAAATGAAATTCGTGGTTTTTGAGATGTGAGGGTTGGAATGGCCTCCAAATGTCCCCAAATGAATACCATGAAATTCTTGGTGCACGAAAGTTTTGAGTTCGGAGGGTTTTGCACATGGCCAAGGTTGGCGGTGCACCGCGGCATAGCTAAATGGCTTGGTGGGGAGTTTTGTGAAAAAATGAAATTCGTGGTTTTTGAGATGTGAGGGTTGGAATGGCCTCCAAATGCCCCCAAATGAATACCATGAAATTCTTGGTGCACGAAAGTTTTGAGTTCGGAGGGTTTTGCACATGGCCAAGGTTGGCGGTGCACCACGGCATAGCTAGATGGCTTGGTGGGGAGATTTGTGAAAAAATGAAATTCGTGGTTTTTGAGATGTGAGGGTTGGAAAGGCCTCCAAATGCCCCCAAATGAGTACTGTAAAAGTGTTGGTGCACAAAAGTTTTGAATTGGATGCATTTTGCACTTGGCCAAGTTGGTCGGTGCACCGCGACTAGATAGGTTGGTGCCAAAATTTGTCAAATTTAAGACCTTGGCCAAACTGAATGAAATTTTGTGGGGAGGTTCCTGATATTGTTTAGTGGTGGACTGGAAAAAATGAGGTCGAAATTCGAAGTCTACATGTGCTTTTCTATTTTTCCCGATTTTACACATACCCGGTAAGTAAAAAAAATAAAAAAAATAGTTCCCCTTCGAGAAAAATTATGAAATTTGGTGAGCAAGGAGATACCATTATTCTACGAATTACTGCAAAAAATCGCATCAAAATTCGAAGTATAGCCCGAGATATGGACTTATGTCTGCTCAAAAAAAGTGTATCTACTTGTACAATTTTGCCTTTTGCATATTAACCTCTTATAGGGGGGGAGTGCTCCTTGAGCCGGCCAGCTCCACACTGGCAGGTTTTAAAGGGAGCTTGATGAGGCCTCCCCCCTCACGTGGTGCGTGCGTTAGCATGTTTATCATGGCACAACTAGCCTCTTCATAGTTGTTGAGCTTTATTAATACCAACACACGGTCGTCACTGATCGTTGGTTAGCTCGGCAGCTAGTCCCTCGGATATTGTGGAAAGTTATTTTCATGCCTAGCGATGCTTGACCCTGCGTCACTTGATGTTTCCATTTGCTTGCTTGCCCATGGTAGGTGGGGGGTGGACCGTCTTGTGGTGTGGTGTCTTGCGAACGTGAGGGTGTGTGAGTTGTAATCGAGATGCACTTGCTGGCTGGCTCCATGCCTTGCGTATCGAACGGTCAAGCATGCATCTCTTCCATTTTCACCCGTTGCCTTGGGTGATATTGGTTGATCAGTCCCTGTGTTGCCTACCCACTAGACGGTACTTCTGTGGTTGCTTCGAATTCTATCTTTCCATCACGAAGAGGTGTTGGAGGATCCTAATGTCACGCACGTGTTCCATCTAGTGAAACATCTCAGTGATGCACGTGTTGTGGCTAGTTCTTTTGGATGCGGTGCATTATATGAACTCGGGTTTACTTTAGCGACCCAGTCAACATAATTCGGTTGTGTCCCTTGATTGAGACGTTGTCCTTGAACTTGTTGTGAACAATATCGTTCTTCCACAACCCGTCGTCTTGAGTGCGATGGAAGGCAAATAAGATGTGCTTTGGCATGTCATGCACGTACTCGATTGCGGGAAGTGTGAGAAAGTGTTGTTGACAACCCGTGGGAAATGGAATGTGGCAAATCGTGATGAGCTCTTCGTGGATCTGCGAAGAAGACGACCTTTGGGCCTGTTGGAAACGAGGGAGGCGATGTTGAACTGCGAAGAAGATGGACTTTTGGGTTGTTTGAATCAATGGGAGGCCACGCGAGAACTCCGAATACTATGGACTCTTGGGTTGTTGGAAGCAACGGGAGGCCCCGCTAGAACTCCGAATACTACGGACTCTTGGGTTGTTGGAAGCAAGGGGAGGCCCCGCTAGAACTCCGAATACTATGGACTCTTGGGTTGTTGGAAGCAAGGGGAGGTCCCGCTAGAACTCCGAATACTACGGACTCTTGGGTTGTTGGAAGCAAGGGGAGGCCCCGCTAGAACTCCGAATACTATGGACTCTTGGGTTGTTGGAAGCAAGGGGAGGCCCCGCTAGAACTCCGAATACTATGGACTCTTGGGTTGTTGGCAACGACAACTTGGGGGGATGA
>NW_028196762.1:45000-47500 GCF_037176805.1 Vigna unguiculata
AAGTTGGTCGGTGCACCGCGGCATAGCTAGATGGCTTGTGTGGAGTTTTGTGAAAAAATGAAATTCGTGGTTTTTGAGATGTGAGGGTTGGAATGGCCTCCAAATGTCCCCAAATGAATACCATGAAATTCTTGGTGCACGAAAGTTTTGAGTTCGGAGGGTTTTGCACATGGCCAAGTTGGTCGGTGCACCGCGGCATAGCTAGATGGCTTGTGTGGAGTTTTGTGAAAAAATGAAATTCGTGGTTTTTGAGATGTGAGGGTTGGAATGGCCTCCAAATGTCCCCAAATGAATACCATGAAATTCTTGGTGCACGAAAGTTTTGAGTTCGGAGGGTTTTGCACATGGCCAAGTTGGTCGGTGCACCGCGGCATAGCTAGATGGCTTGTGTGGAGTTTTGTGAAAAAATGAAATTCGTGGTTTTTGAGATGTGAGGGTTGGAATGGCCTCCAAATGTCCCCAAATGAATACCATGAAATTCTTGGTGCACGAAAGTTTTGAGTTCGGAGGGTTTTGCACATGGCCAAGGTTGGCGGTGCACCGCGGCATAGCTAAATGGCTTGGTGGGGAGTTTTGTGAAAAATGAAATTCGTGGTTTTTGAGATGTGAGGGTTGGAATGGCCTCCAAATGCCCCCAAATGATACCATGAAATTCTTGGTGCACGAAAGTTTTGAGTTCGAGGGTTTTGCACATGGCCAAGGTTGGCGGATGCACCACGGCATAGCTAGATGGCTTGGTGGGGAGATTTGTGAAAAAATGAAATTCGTGGTTTTTGAGATGTGAGGGTTGGAAAGGGCCTCCAAATGCCCCAAATGAGTACTGTAAAAGTGTTGGTGCACAAAAGTTTTGAATTGGATGCATTTTGCACTTGGCCAGTTGGTCGGTGCACCGCGACTAGATAGGTTGGTGCCAAAATTTGTCAAATTTAAGACCTTGGCCAAACTGAATGAATTTTGTGGGGAGGTTCCTGATATTGTTTAGTGGTGGACTGGAAAAAATGAGGTCGAAATTCGAAGTCTACATGTGCTTTTCTATTTTTCCCGATTTTACACATACCCGGTAAGTAAAAAAAATAAAAAAAATAGTTCCCCTTCGAGAAAATTATGAAATTTGGTGAGCAAGGGAGATACCATATTCTACGAATTACTGCAAAAAATCGCATCAAAATTCGAAGTATAGCCCCGAGATATGGACTTATGTCTGCTCAAAAAAAGTGTATCTACTTGTACAATTTGGCCTTTTGCATATTAACCTCTTATAGGGGGGGAGTGGCTCCTTGAGCCGCCAGCTCCACACTGGCAGGTTTTAAAGGGAGCATGATGAGGCCTCCCCCCTCACGTGGTGCGTGCGTTATGCATGTTTATCATGCACAACTAGCCTCTTCATAGTTGTTGAGCTTTATTAATACCAACACACGGTCGTCACTGATCGTTGGTTAGCTCGGCAGCTAGTCCCTCGGATATTGTGGAAAGTTATTTTCATGCCTAGCGATGCTTGACCCTGCGTCACTTGATGTTTCCATTTGCTTGCTTGCCCATGGTAGGTGGGGGGTGGACCGTCTTGTGGTGTGGTGTCTTGCGAACGTGAGGGTGTGTGAGTTGTATCGAGATGCACTTGCTGGCTGGCTCCATGCCTTGCGTATCGAACGGTCAAGCATGCATCTCTTCCATTTTCACCCGTTGCCTTGGGTGATATTGGTTGATCAGTCCCTGTGTTGCCTACCCACTAGACGGTACTTCTGTGGTTGCTTCGAATTCTATCTTTCCATCACGAAGAGGTGTTGGAGGATCCTAATGTCACGCACGTGTTCCATCTAGTGAAACATCTCAGTGATGCACGTGTTGTGGCTAGTTCTTTTGGATGCGGTGCATTATATGAACTCGGGTTTACTTTAGCGACCCAGTCAACATAATTCGGTTGTGTCCCTTGATTGAGACGTTGTCCTTGAACTTGTTGTGAACAATATCGTTCTTCCACAACCCGTCGTCTTGAGTGCGATGGAAGGCAAATAAGATGTGCTTTGGCATGTCATGCACGTACTCGATTGCGGGAAGTGTGAGAAAGTGTTGTTGACAACCCGTGGGAAATGGAATGTGGCAAATCGTGATGAGCTCTTCGTGGATCTGCGAAGAAGACGACCTTTGGGCCTGTTGGAAACGAGGGAGGCGATGTTGAACTGCGAAGAAGATGGACTTTTGGGTTGTTTGAATCAATGGGAGGCCACGCGAGAACTCCGAATACTATGGACTCTTGGGTTGTTGGAAGCAACGGGAGGCCCCGCTAGAACTCCGAATACTACGGACTCTTGGGTTGTTGGAAGCAAGGGGAGGCCCCGCTAGAACTCCGAATACTATGGACTCTTGGGTTGTTGGAAGCAAGGGGAGGTCCCGCTAGAACTCCGAATACTACGGACTCTTGGGTTGTTGGAAGCAAGGGGAGGCCCCGCTAGAACTCCGAATACTATGGACTCTTGGGTTGTTGGAAGCAAGGGGAGGCCCC
>NW_028196762.1:77500-80000 GCF_037176805.1 Vigna unguiculata
ATGGCCAAGTTGGTCGGTGCACCGCGGCATAGCTAGATGGCTTGTGTGGAGTTTTGTGAAAAAATGAAATTCGTGGTTTTTGAGATGTGAGGGTTGGAATGGCCTCCAAATGTCCCCAAATGAATACCATGAAATTCTTGGTGCACGAAAGTTTTGAGTTCGGAGGGTTTTGCACATGGCCAAGTTGGTCGGTGCACCGCGGCATAGCTAGATGGCTTGTGTGGAGTTTTGTGAAAAAATGAAATTCGTGGTTTTTGAGATGTGAGGGTTGGAATGGCCTCCAAATGTCCCCAAATGAATACCATGAAATTCTTGGTGCACGAAAGTTTTGAGTTCGGAGGGTTTTGCACATGGCCAAGGTTGGCGGTGCACCGCGGCATAGCTAAATGGCTTGGTGGGGAGTTTTGTGAAAAAATGAAATTCGTGGTTTTTGAGATGTGAGGGTTGGAATGGCCTCCAAATGCCCCCAAATGAATACCATGAAATTCTTGGTGCACGAAAGTTTTGAGTTCGGAGGGTTTTGCACATGGCCAAGGTTGGCGGTGCACCACGGCATAGCTAGATGGCTTGGTGGGGAGATTTGTGAAAAAATGAAATTCGTGGTTTTTGAGATGTGAGGGTTGGAAAGGCCTCCAAATGCCCCCAAATGAGTACTGTAAAAGTGTTGGTGCACAAAAGTTTTGAATTGGATGCATTTTGCACTTGGCCAAGTTGGTCGGTGCACCGCGACTAGATAGGTTGGTGCCAAAATTTGTCAAATTTAAGACCTTGGCCAAACTGAATGAAATTTTGTGGGGAGGTTCCTGATATTGTTTAGTGGTGGACTGGAAAAAATGAGGTCGAAATTCGAAGTCTACATGTGCTTTTCTATTTTTCCCGATTTTACACATACCCGGTAAGTAAAAAAAATAAAAAAAATAGTTCCCCTTCGAGAAAAATTATGAAATTTGGTGAGCAAGGAGATACCATTATTCTACGAATTACTGCAAAAAATCGCATCAAAATTCGAAGTATAGCCCGAGATATGGACTTATGTCTGCTCAAAAAAAGTGTATCTACTTGTACAATTTTGCCTTTTGCATATTAACCTCTTATAGGGGGGGAGTGCTCCTTGAGCCGGCCAGCTCCACACTGGCAGGTTTTAAAGGGAGCTTGATGAGGCCTCCCCCCTCACGTGGTGCGTGCGTTAGCATGTTTATCATGGCACAACTAGCCTCTTCATAGTTGTTGAGCTTTATTAATACCAACACACGGTCGTCACTGATCGTTGGTTAGCTCGGCAGCTAGTCCCTCGGATATTGTGGAAAGTTATTTTCATGCCTAGCGATGCTTGACCCTGCGTCACTTGATGTTTCCATTTGCTTGCTTGCCCATGGTAGGTGGGGGGTGGACCGTCTTGTTGTGTGGTGTCTTGCGAACGTGAGGGTGTGTGAGTTGTAATCGAGATGCACTTGCTGGCTGGCTCCATGCCTTGCGTATCGAACGGTCAAGCATGCATCTCTTCCATTTTCACCCGTTGCCTTGGGTGATATTGGTTGATCAGTCCCTGTGTTGCCTACCCACTAGACGGTACTTCTGTGGTTGCTTCGAATTCTATCTTTCCATCACGAAGAGGTGTTGGAGGATCCTAATGTCACGCACGTGTTCCATCTAGTGAAACATCTCAGTGATGCACGTGTTGTGGCTAGTTCTTTTGGATGCGGTGCATTATATGAACTCGGGTTTACTTTAGCGACCCAGTCAACATAATTCGGTTGTGTCCCTTGATTGAGACGTTGTCCTTGAACTTGTTGTGAACAATATCGTTCTTCCACAACCCGTCGTCTTGAGTGCGATGGAAGGCAAATAAGATGTGCTTTGGCATGTCATGCACGTACTCGATTGCGGGAAGTGTGAGAAAGTGTTGTTGACAACCCGTGGGAAATGGAATGTGGCAAATCGTGATGAGCTCTTCGTGGATCTGCGAAGAAGACGACCTTTGGGCCTGTTGGAAACGAGGGAGGCGATGTTGAACTGCGAAGAAGATGGACTTTTGGGTTGTTTGAATCAATGGGAGGCCACGCGAGAACTCCGAATACTATGGACTCTTGGGTTGTTGGAAGCAACGGGAGGCCCCGCTAGAACTCCGAATACTACGGACTCTTGGGTTGTTGGAAGCAAGGGGAGGCCCCGCTAGAACTCCGAATACTATGGACTCTTGGGTTGTTGGAAGCAAGGGGAGGTCCCGCTAGAACTCCGAATACTACGGACTCTTGGGTTGTTGGAAGCAAGGGGAGGCCCCGCTAGAACTCCGAATACTATGGACTCTTGGGTTGTTGGAAGCAAGGGGAGGCCCCGCTAGAACTCCGAATACTATGGACTCTTGGGTTGTTGGCAACGACAACTTGGGGGGATGACACTGGAAAAGAGTGAACTAGGCCAAACTGCGAACAAGGCAACTTGGGGGGATGACACTGGAAAAGAGTGAACTAGGCCAAACTGCGAACAAGGCAACTTGGGG
>NW_028196762.1:110000-112500 GCF_037176805.1 Vigna unguiculata
GGGTTTTGCACATGGCCAAGTTGGTCGGTGCACCGCGGCATAGCTAGATGGCTTGTGTGGAGTTTTGTGAAAAAATGAAATTCGTGGTTTTTGAGATGTGAGGGTTGGAATGGCCTCCAAATGTCCCCAAATGAATACCATGAAATTCTTGGTGCACGAAAGTTTTGAGTTCGGAGGGTTTTGCACATGGCCAAGTTGGTCGGTGCACCGCGGCATAGCTAGATGGCTTGTGTGGAGTTTTGTGAAAAAATGAAATTCGTGGTTTTTGAGATGTGAGGGTTGGAATGGCCTCCAAATGTCCCCAAATGAATACCATGAAATTCTTGGTGCACGAAAGTTTTGAGTTCGGAGGGTTTTGCACATGGCCAAGGTTGGCGGTGCACCGCGGCATAGCTAAATGGCTTGGTGGGGAGTTTTGTGAAAAAATGAAATTCGTGGTTTTTGAGATGTGAGGGTTGGAATGGCCTCCAAATGCCCCCAAATGAATACCATGAAATTCTTGGTGCACGAAAGTTTTGAGTTCGGAGGGTTTTGCACATGGCCAAGGTTGGCGGTGCACCACGGCATAGCTAGATGGCTTGGTGGGGAGATTTGTGAAAAAATGAAATTCGTGGTTTTTGAGATGTGAGGGTTGGAAAGGCCTCCAAATGCCCCCAAATGAGTACTGTAAAAGTGTTGGTGCACAAAAGTTTTGAATTGGATGCATTTTGCACTTGGCCAAGTTGGTCGGTGCACCGCGACTAGATAGGTTGGTGCCAAAATTTGTCAAATTTAAGACCTTGGCCAAACTGAATGAAATTTTGTGGGGAGGTTCCTGATATTGTTTAGTGGTGGACTGGAAAAAATGAGGTCGAAATTCGAAGTCTACATGTGCTTTTCTATTTTTCCCGATTTTACACATACCCGGTAAGTAAAAAAAATAAAAAAAATAGTTCCCCTTCGAGAAAAATTATGAAATTTGGTGAGCAAGGAGATACCATTATTCTACGAATTACTGCAAAAAATCGCATCAAAATTCGAAGTATAGCCCGAGATATGGACTTATGTCTGCTCAAAAAAAGTGTATCTACTTGTACAATTTTGCCTTTTGCATATTAACCTCTTATAGGGGGGGAGTGCTCCTTGAGCCGGCCAGCTCCACACTGGCAGGTTTTAAAGGGAGCTTGATGAGGCCTCCCCCCTCACGTGGTGCGTGCGTTAGCATGTTTATCATGGCACAACTAGCCTCTTCATAGTTGTTGAGCTTTATTAATACCAACACACGGTCGTCACTGATCGTTGGTTAGCTCGGCAGCTAGTCCCTCGGATATTGTGGAAAGTTATTTTCATGCCTAGCGATGCTTGACCCTGCGTCACTTGATGTTTCCATTTGCTTGCTTGCCCATGGTAGGTGGGGGGTGGACCGTCTTGTGGTGTGGTGTCTTGCGAACGTGAGGGTGTGTGAGTTGTAATCGAGATGCACTTGCTGGCTGGCTCCATGCCTTGCGTATCGAACGGTCAAGCATGCATCTCTTCCATTTTCACCCGTTGCCTTGGGTGATATTGGTTGATCAGTCCCTGTGTTGCCTACCCACTAGACGGTACTTCTGTGGTTGCTTCGAATTCTATCTTTCCATCACGAAGAGGTGTTGGAGGATCCTAATGTCACGCACGTGTTCCATCTAGTGAAACATCTCAGTGATGCACGTGTTGTGGCTAGTTCTTTTGGATGCGGTGCATTATATGAACTCGGGTTTACTTTAGCGACCCAGTCAACATAATTCGGTTGTGTCCCTTGATTGAGACGTTGTCCTTGAACTTGTTGTGAACAATATCGTTCTTCCACAACCCGTCGTCTTGAGTGCGATGGAAGGCAAATAAGATGTGCTTTGGCATGTCATGCACGTACTCGATTGCGGGAAGTGTGAGAAAGTGTTGTTGACAACCCGTGGGAAATGGAATGTGGCAAATCGTGATGAGCTCTTCGTGGATCTGCGAAGAAGACGACCTTTGGGCCTGTTGGAAACGAGGGAGGCGATGTTGAACTGCGAAGAAGATGGACTTTTGGGTTGTTTGAATCAATGGGAGGCCACGCGAGAACTCCGAATACTATGGACTCTTGGGTTGTTGGAAGCAAGGGGAGGTCCCGCTAGAACTCCGAATACTACGGACTCTTGGGTTGTTGGAAGCAAGGGGAGGCCCCGCTAGAACTCCGAATACTATGGACTCTTGGGTTGTTGGAAGCAAGGGGAGGCCCCGCTAGAACTCCGAATACTATGGACTCTTGGGTTGTTGGCAACGACAACTTGGGGGGATGACACTGGAAAAGAGTGAACTAGGCCAAACTGCGAACAAGGCAACTTGGGGGGATGACACTGGAAAAGAGTGAACTAGGCCAAACTGCGAACAAGGCAACTTGGGGGGATGATGCTGGAAAAGAGTGAACTAGACCGAACTGCGAACAAGGCAACTTGGGGGGATGACGCTGGAAAAGAGTGAACTAGGCCGAACTGCGAACAAG
>NW_028196762.1:142500-145000 GCF_037176805.1 Vigna unguiculata
GCATAGCTAAATGGCTTGGTGGGGAGTTTTGTGAAAAAATGAAATTCGTGGTTTTTGAGATGTGAGGGTTGGAATGGCCTCCAAATGCCCCCAAATGAATACCATGAAATTCTTGGTGCACGAAAGTTTTGAGTTCGGAGGGTTTTGCACATGGCCAAGGTTGGCGGTGCACCACGGCATAGCTAGATGGCTTGGTGGGGAGATTTGTGAAAAAATGAAATTCGTGGTTTTTGAGATGTGAGGGTTGGAAAGGCCTCCAAATGCCCCCAAATGAGTACTGTAAAAGTGTTGGTGCACAAAAGTTTTGAATTGGATGCATTTTGCACTTGGCCAAGTTGGTCGGTGCACCGCGACTAGATAGGTTGGTGCCAAAATTTGTCAAATTTAAGACCTTGGCCAAACTGAATGAAATTTTGTGGGGAGGTTCCTGATATTGTTTAGTGGTGGACTGGAAAAAATGAGGTCGAAATTCGAAGTCTACATGTGCTTTTCTATTTTTCCCGATTTTACACATACCCGGTAAGTAAAAAAAATAAAAAAAATAGTTCCCCTTCGAGAAAAATTATGAAATTTGGTGAGCAAGGAGATACCATTATTCTACGAATTACTGCAAAAAATCGCATCAAAATTCGAAGTATAGCCCGAGATATGGACTTATGTCTGCTCAAAAAAAGTGTATCTACTTGTACAATTTTGCCTTTTGCATATTAACCTCTTATAGGGGGGGAGTGCTCCTTGAGCCGGCCAGCTCCACACTGGCAGGTTTTAAAGGGAGCTTGATGAGGCCTCCCCCCTCACGTGGTGCGTGCGTTAGCATGTTTATCATGGCACAACTAGCCTCTTCATAGTTGTTGAGCTTTATTAATACCAACACACGGTCGTCACTGATCGTTGGTTAGCTCGGCAGCTAGTCCCTCGGATATTGTGGAAAGTTATTTTCATGCCTAGCGATGCTTGACCCTGCGTCACTTGATGTTTCCATTTGCTTGCTTGCCCATGGTAGGTGGGGGGTGGACCGTCTTGTGGTGTGGTGTCTTGCGAACGTGAGGGTGTGTGAGTTGTAATCGAGATGCACTTGCTGGCTGGCTCCATGCCTTGCGTATCGAACGGTCAAGCATGCATCTCTTCCATTTTCACCCGTTGCCTTGGGTGATATTGGTTGATCAGTCCCTGTGTTGCCTACCCACTAGACGGTACTTCTGTGGTTGCTTCGAATTCTATCTTTCCATCACGAAGAGGTGTTGGAGGATCCTAATGTCACGCACGTGTTCCATCTAGTGAAACATCTCAGTGATGCACGTGTTGTGGCTAGTTCTTTTGGATGCGGTGCATTATATGAACTCGGGTTTACTTTAGCGACCCAGTCAACATAATTCGGTTGTGTCCCTTGATTGAGACGTTGTCCTTGAACTTGTTGTGAACAATATCGTTCTTCCACAACCCGTCGTCTTGAGTGCGATGGAAGGCAAATAAGATGTGCTTTGGCATGTCATGCACGTACTCGATTGCGGGAAGTGTGAGAAAGTGTTGTTGACAACCCGTGGGAAATGGAATGTGGCAAATCGTGATGAGCTCTTCGTGGATCTGCGAAGAAGACGACCTTTGGGCCTGTTGGAAACGAGGGAGGCGATGTTGAACTGCGAAGAAGATGGACTTTTGGGTTGTTTGAATCAATGGGAGGCCACGCGAGAACTCCGAATACTATGGACTCTTGGGTTGTTGGAAGCAACGGGAGGCCCCGCTAGAACTCCGAATACTACGGACTCTTGGGTTGTTGGAAGCAAGGGGAGGCCCCGCTAGAACTCCGAATACTATGGACTCTTGGGTTGTTGGAAGCAAGGGGAGGTCCCGCTAGAACTCCGAATACTACGGACTCTTGGGTTGTTGGAAGCAAGGGGAGGCCCCGCTAGAACTCCGAATACTATGGACTCTTGGGTTGTTGGAAGCAAGGGGAGGCCCCGCTAGAACTCCGAATACTATGGACTCTTGGGTTGTTGGCAACGACAACTTGGGGGGATGACACTGGAAAAGAGTGAACTAGGCCAAACTGCGAACAAGGCAACTTGGGGGGATGACACTGGAAAAGAGTGAACTAGGCCAAACTGCGAACAAGGCAACTTGGGGGGATGATGCTGGAAAAGAGTGAACTAGACCGAACTGCGAACAAGGCAACTTGGGGGGATGACGCTGGAAAAGAGTGAACTAGGCCGAACTGCGAACAAGACAACTTGGGGGGATGATGCTGGAAAAGAGTGAACTAGGCCGAACTGCGCCCAAGGCAACTTGGGGGGATGACGCTGGAAAAGAGTGAACTTGGCCAAACTGCGAGGAGGGCAACTTAGAGGAAAGTTGGAAACGAGGGAGACTTAGCCGAACTGCGAAGAAGGCAGGTTTTTGGGAAGTTGGAATCGACTGAAGCGAATACTGAACTCCAAATACGACCGACCTTTTGGTTGTTGGCTTCCTGGGAAGCGATGTGAAACTCCAAATACGACCGACT
>NW_028196762.1:152500-155000 GCF_037176805.1 Vigna unguiculata
GAAATTCGTGGTTTTTGAGGTGTGAGGGTTGGAATGGCCTCCAAATGTCCCCAAATGAATACCATGAAATTCTTGGTGCACGAAAGTTTTGAGTTCGGAGGGTTTTGCACATGGCCAAGTTGGTCGGTGCACCGCGGCATAGCTAGATGGCTTGTGTGGAGTTTTGTGAAAAAATGAAATTCGTGGTTTTTGAGGTGTGAGGGTTGGAATGGCCTCCAAATGTCCCCAAATGAATACCATGAAATTCTTGGTGCACGAAAGTTTTGAGTTCGGAGGGTTTTGCACATGGCCAAGTTGGTCGGTGCACCGCGGCATAGCTAGATGGCTTGTGTGGAGTTTTGTGAAAAAATGAAATTCGTGGTTTTTGAGATGTGAGGGTTGGAATGGCCTCCAAATGTCCCCAAATGAATACCATGAAATTCTTGGTGCACGAAAGTTTTGAGTTCGGAGGGTTTTGCACATGGCCAAGTTGGTCGGTGCACCGCGGCATAGCTAGATGGCTTGTGTGGAGTTTTGTGAAAAAATGAAATTCGTGGTTTTTGAGATGTGAGGGTTGGAATGGCCTCCAAATGTCCCCAAATGAATACCATGAAATTCTTGGTGCACGAAAGTTTTGAGTTCGGAGGGTTTTGCACATGGCCAAGTTGGTCGGTGCACCGCGGCATAGCTAGATGGCTTGTGTGGAGTTTTGTGAAAAAATGAAATTCGTGGTTTTTGAGATGTGAGGGTTGGAATGGCCTCCAAATGTCCCCAAATGAATACCATGAAATTCTTGGTGCACGAAAGTTTTGAGTTCGGAGGGTTTTGCACATGGCCAAGGTTGGCGGTGCACCGCGGCATAGCTAAATGGCTTGGTGGGGAGTTTTGTGAAAAAATGAAATTCGTGGTTTTTGAGATGTGAGGGTTGGAATGGCCTCCAAATGCCCCCAAATGAATACCATGAAATTCTTGGTGCACGAAAGTTTTGAGTTCGGAGGGTTTTGCACATGGCCAAGGTTGGCGGTGCACCACGGCATAGCTAGATGGCTTGGTGGGGAGATTTGTGAAAAAATGAAATTCGTGGTTTTTGAGATGTGAGGGTTGGAAAGGCCTCCAAATGCCCCCAAATGAGTACTGTAAAAGTGTTGGTGCACAAAAGTTTTGAATTGGATGCATTTTGCACTTGGCCAAGTTGGTCGGTGCACCGCGACTAGATAGGTTGGTGCCAAAATTTGTCAAATTTAAGACCTTGGCCAAACTGAATGAAATTTTGTGGGGAGGTTCCTGATATTGTTTAGTGGTGGACTGGAAAAAATGAGGTCGAAATTCGAAGTCTACATGTGCTTTTCTATTTTTCCCGATTTTACACATACCCGGTAAGTAAAAAAAATAAAAAAAATAGTTCCCCTTCGAGAAAAATTATGAAATTTGGTGAGCAAGGAGATACCATTATTCTACGAATTACTGCAAAAAATCGCATCAAAATTCGAAGTATAGCCCGAGATATGGACTTATGTCTGCTCAAAAAAAGTGTATCTACTTGTACAATTTTGCCTTTTGCATATTAACCTCTTATAGGGGGGGAGTGCTCCTTGAGCCGGCCAGCTCCACACTGGCAGGTTTTAAAGGGAGCTTGATGAGGCCTCCCCCCTCACGTGGTGCGTGCGTTAGCATGTTTATCATGGCACAACTAGCCTCTTCATAGTTGTTGAGCTTTATTAATACCAACACACGGTCGTCACATGATCGTTGGTTAGCTCGGCAGCTAGTCCCTCGGATATTGTGGAAAGTTATTTTCATGCCTAGCGATGCTTGACCCTGCGTCACTTGATGTTTCCATTTGCTTGCTTGCCCATGGTAGGTGGGGGGTGGACCGTCTTGTGGTGTGGTGTCTTGCGAACGTGAGGGTGTGTGAGTTGTAATCGAGATGCACTTGCTGGCTGGCTCCATGCCTTGCGTATCGAACGGTCAAGCATGCATCTCTTCCATTTTCACCCGTTGCCTTGGGTGATATTGGTTGATCAGTCCCTGTGTTGCCTACCCACTAGACGGTACTTCTGTGGTTGCTTCGAATTCTATCTTTCCATCACGAAGAGGTGTTGGAGGATCCTAATGTCACGCACGTGTTCCATCTAGTGAAACATCTCAGTGATGCACGTGTTGTGGCTAGTTCTTTTGGATGCGGTGCATTATATGAACTCGGGTTTACTTTAGCGACCCAGTCAACATAATTCGGTTGTGTCCCTTGATTGAGACGTTGTCCTTGAACTTGTTGTGAACAATATCGTTCTTCCACAACCCGTCGTCTTGAGTGCGATGGAAGGCAAATAAGATGTGCTTTGGCATGTCATGCACGTACTCGATTGCGGGAAGTGTGAGAAAGTGTTGTTGACAACCCGTGGGAAATGGAATGTGGCAAATCGTGATGAGCTCTTCGTGGATCTGCGAAGAAGACGACCTTTGGGCCTGTTGGAAACGAGGGAGGCGATGTTGAACTGCGAAGAAGATGGACTTTTGGGTT
>NW_028196762.1:185000-187500 GCF_037176805.1 Vigna unguiculata
CACATGGCCAAGTTGGTCGGTGCACCGCGGCATAGCTAGATGGCTTGTGTGGAGTTTTGTGAAAAAATGAAATTCGTGGTTTTTGAGGTGTGAGGGTTGGAATGGCCTCCAAATGTCCCCAAATGAATACCATGAAATTCTTGGTGCACGAAAGTTTTGAGTTCGGAGGGTTTTGCACATGGCCAAGTTGGTCGGTGCACCGCGGCATAGCTAGATGGCTTGTGTGGAGTTTTGTGAAAAAATGAAATTCGTGGTTTTTGAGATGTGAGGGTTGGAATGGCCTCCAAATGTCCCCAAATGAATACCATGAAATTCTTGGTGCACGAAAGTTTTGAGTTCGGAGGGTTTTGCACATGGCCAAGTTGGTCGGTGCACCGCGGCATAGCTAGATGGCTTGTGTGGAGTTTTGTGAAAAAATGAAATTCGTGGTTTTTGAGATGTGAGGGTTGGAATGGCCTCCAAATGTCCCCAAATGAATACCATGAAATTCTTGGTGCACGAAAGTTTTGAGTTCGGAGGGTTTTGCACATGGCCAAGTTGGTCGGTGCACCGCGGCATAGCTAGATGGCTTGTGTGGAGTTTTGTGAAAAAATGAAATTCGTGGTTTTTGAGATGTGAGGGTTGGAATGGCCTCCAAATGTCCCCAAATGAATACCATGAAATTCTTGGTGCACGAAAGTTTTGAGTTCGGAGGGTTTTGCACATGGCCAAGGTTGGCGGTGCACCGCGGCATAGCTAAATGGCTTGGTGGGGAGTTTTGTGAAAAAATGAAATTCGTGGTTTTTGAGATGTGAGGGTTGGAATGGCCTCCAAATGCCCCCAAATGAATACCATGAAATTCTTGGTGCACGAAAGTTTTGAGTTCGGAGGGTTTTGCACATGGCCAAGGTTGACGGTGCACCACGGCATAGCTAGATGGCTTGGTGGGGAG
Organism: Vigna unguiculata; assembly: GCF_037176805.1. NCBI lineage: Eukaryota > Viridiplantae > Streptophyta > Magnoliopsida > Fabales > Fabaceae > Vigna > Vigna unguiculata. The sequence goes on from NW_028196762.1 coordinate 185,932, forward strand.
ATTTGTGAAAAAATGAAATTCGTGGTTTTTGAGATGTGAGGGTTGGAAAGGCCTCCAAATGCCCCCAAATGAGTACTGTAAAAGTGTTGGTGCACAAAAGTTTTGAATTGGATGCATTTTGCACTTGGCCAAGTTGGTCGGTGCACCGCGACTAGATAGGTTGGTGCCAAAATTTTTCAAATTTAAGACCTTGGCCAAACTGAATGAAATTTTGTGGGGAGGTTCCTGATATTGTTTAGTGGTGGACTGGAAAAAATGAGGTCGAAATTCGAAGTCTACATGTGCTTTTCTATTTTTCCCGATTTTACACATACCCGGTAAGTAAAAAAAATAAAAAAAATAGTTCCCCTTCGAGAAAAATTATGAAATTTGGTGAGCAAGGAGATACCATTATTCTACGAATTACTGCAAAAAATCGCATCAAAATTCGAAGTATAGCCCGAGATATGGACTTATGTCTGCTCAAAAAAAGTGTATCTACTTGTACAATTTTGCCTTTTGCATATTAACCTCTTATAGGGGGGGAGTGCTCCTTGAGCCGGCCAGCTCCACACTGGCAGGTTTTAAAGGGAGCTTGATGAGGCCTCCCCCCTCACGTGGTGCGTGCGTTAGCATGTTTATCATGGCACAACTAGCCTCTTCATAGTTGTTGAGCTTTATTAATACCAACACACGGTCGTCACTGATCGTTGGTTAGCTCGGCAGCTAGTCCCTCGGATATTGTGGAAAGTTATTTTCATGCCTAGCGATGCTTGACCCTGCGTCACTTGATGTTTCCATTTGCTTGCTTGCCCATGGTAGGTGGGGGGTGGACCGTCTTGTGGTGTGGTGTCTTGCGAACGTGAGGGTGTGTGAGTTGTAATCGAGATGCACTTGCTGGCTGGCTCCATGCCTTGCGTATCGAACGGTCAAGCATGCATCTCTTCCATTTTCACCCGTTGCCTTGGGTGATATTGGTTGATCAGTCCCTGTGTTGCCTACCCACTAGACGGTACTTCTGTGGTTGCTTCGAATTCTATCTTTCCATCACGAAGAGGTGTTGGAGGATCCTAATGTCACGCACGTGTTCCATCTAGTGAAACATCTCAGTGATGCACGTGTTGTGGCTAGTTCTTTTGGATGCGGTGCATTATATGAACTCGGGTTTACTTTAGCGACCCAGTCAACATAATTCGGTTGTGTCCCTTGATTGAGACGTTGTCCTTGAACTTGTTGTGAACAATATCGTTCTTCCACAACCCGTCGTCTTGAGTGCGATGGAAGGCAAATAAGATGTGCTTTGGCATGTCATGCACGTACTCGATTGCGGGAAGTGTGAGAAAGTGTTGTTGACAACCCGTGGGAAATGGAATGTGGCAAATCGTGATGAGCTCTTCGTGGATCTGCGAAGAAGACGACCTTTGGGCCTGTTGGAAACGAGGGAGGCGATGTTGAACTGCGAAGAAGATGGACTTTTGGGTTGTTTGAATCAATGGGAGGCCACGCGAGAACTCCGAATACTATGGACTCTTGGGTTGTTGGAAGCAACGGGAGGCCCCGCTAGAACTCCGAATACTACGGACTCTTGGG
>NW_028196762.1:207500-210000 GCF_037176805.1 Vigna unguiculata
ATACCATGAAATTCTTGGTGCACGAAAGTTTTGAGTTCGGAGGGTTTTGCACATGGCCAAGTTGGTCGGTGCACCGCGGCATAGCTAGAAGGCTTGGTGGGAGTTTTGTGAAAAAATGAAATTCGTGGTTTTTGAGGTGTGAGGGTTGGAATGGCCTCCAAATGTCCCCAAATGAATACCATGAAATTCTTGGTGCACGAAAGTTTTGAGTTCGGAGGGTTTTGCACATGGCCAAGTTGGTCGGTGCACCGCGGCATAGCTAGATGGCTTGTGTGGAGTTTTGTGAAAAAATGAAATTCGTGGTTTTTGAGGTGTGAGGGTTGGAATGGCCTCCAAATGTCCCCAAATGAATACCATGAAATTCTTGGTGCACGAAAGTTTTGAGTTCGGAGGGTTTTGCACATGGCCAAGTTGGTCGGTGCACCGCGGCATAGCTAGATGGCTTGTGTGGAGTTTTGTGAAAAAATGAAATTCGTGGTTTTTGAGATGTGAGGGTTGGAATGGCCTCCAAATGTCCCCAAATGAATACCATGAAATTCTTGGTGCACGAAAGTTTTGAGTTCGGAGGGTTTTGCACATGGCCAAGTTGGTCGGTGCACCGCGGCATAGCTAGATGGCTTGTGTGGAGTTTTGTGAAAAAATGAAATTCGTGGTTTTTGAGATGTGAGGGTTGGAATGGCCTCCAAATGTCCCCAAATGAATACCATGAAATTCTTGGTGCACGAAAGTTTTGAGTTCGGAGGGTTTTGCACATGGCCAAGTTGGTCGGTGCACCGCGGCATAGCTAGATGGCTTGTGTGGAGTTTTGTGAAAAAATGAAATTCGTGGTTTTTGAGATGTGAGGGTTGGAATGGCCTCCAAATGTCCCCAAATGAATACCATGAAATTCTTGGTGCACGAAAGTTTTGAGTTCGGAGGGTTTTGCACATGGCCAAGGTTGGCGGTGCACCGCGGCATAGCTAAATGGCTTGGTGGGGAGTTTTGTGAAAAAATGAAATTCGTGGTTTTTGAGATGTGAGGGTTGGAATGGCCTCCAAATGCCCCCAAATGAATACCATGAAATTCTTGGTGCACGAAAGTTTTGAGTTCGGAGGGTTTTGCACATGGCCAAGGTTGGCGGTGCACCACGGCATAGCTAGATGGCTTGGTGGGGAGATTTGTGAAAAAATGAAATTCGTGGTTTTTGAGATGTGAGGGTTGGAAAGGCCTCCAAATGCCCCCAAATGAGTACTGTAAAAGTGTTGGTGCACAAAAGTTTTGAATTGGATGCATTTTGCACTTGGCCAAGTTGGTCGGTGCACCGCGACTAGATAGGTTGGTGCCAAAATTTGTCAAATTTAAGACCTTGGCCAAACTGAATGAAATTTTGTGGGGAGGTTCCTGATATTGTTTAGTGGTGGACTGGAAAAAATGAGGTCGAAATTCGAAGTCTACATGTGCTTTTCTATTTTTCCCGATTTTACACATACCCGGTAAGTAAAAAAAATAAAAAAAATAGTTCCCCTTCGAGAAAAATTATGAAATTTGGTGAGCAAGGAGATACCATTATTCTACGAATTACTGCAAAAAATCGCATCAAAATTCGAAGTATAGCCCGAGATATGGACTTATGTCTGCTCAAAAAAAGTGTATCTACTTGTACAATTTTGCCTTTTGCATATTAACCTCTTATAGGGGGGGAGTGCTCCTTGAGCCGGCCAGCTCCACACTGGCAGGTTTTAAAGGGAGCTTGATGAGGCCTCCCCCCTCACGTGGTGCGTGCGTTAGCATGTTTATCATGGCACAACTAGCCTCTTCATAGTTGTTGAGCTTTATTAATACCAACACACGGTCGTCACTGATCGTTGGTTAGCTCGGCAGCTAGTCCCTCGGATATTGTGGAAAGTTATTTTCATGCCTAGCGATGCTTGACCCTGCGTCACTTGATGTTTCCATTTGCTTGCTTGCCCATGGTAGGTGGGGGGTGGACCGTCTTGTGGTGTGGTGTCTTGCGAACGTGAGGGTGTGTGAGTTGTAATCGAGATGCACTTGCTGGCTGGCTCCATGCCTTGCGTATCGAACGGTCAAGCATGCATCTCTTCCATTTTCACCCGTTGCCTTGGGTGATATTGGTTGATCAGTCCCTGTGTTGCCTACCCACTAGACGGTACTTCTGTGGTTGCTTCGAATTCTATCTTTCCATCACGAAGAGGTGTTGGAGGATCCTAATGTCACGCACGTGTTCCATCTAGTGAAACATCTCAGTGATGCACGTGTTGTGGCTAGTTCTTTTGGATGCGGTGCATTATATGAACTCGGGTTTACTTTAGCGACCCAGTCAACATAATTCGGTTGTGTCCCTTGATTGAGACGTTGTCCTTGAACTTGTTGTGAACAATATCGTTCTTCCACAACCCGTCGTCTTGAGTGCGATGGAAGGCAAATAAGATGTGCTTTGGCATGTCATGCACGTACTCGATTGCGGGAAGTGTGAGAAAGTGTTGTTGACAACCCGTGGGAA
>NW_028196762.1:220000-222500 GCF_037176805.1 Vigna unguiculata
ATGGCTTGGTGGGGAGTTTTGTGAAAAAATGAAATTCGTGGTTTTTGAGATGTGAGGGTTGGAATGGCCTCCAAATGCCCCCAAATGAATACCATGAAATTCTTGGTGCACGAAAGTTTTGAGTTCGGAGGGTTTTGCACATGGCCAAGGTTGGCGGTGCACCACGGCATAGCTAGATGGCTTGGTGGGGAGATTTGTGAAAAAATGAAATTCGTGGTTTTTGAGATGTGAGGGTTGGAAAGGCCTCCAAATGCCCCCAAATGAGTACTGTAAAAGTGTTGGTGCACAAAAGTTTTGAATTGGATGCATTTTGCACTTGGCCAAGTTGGTCGGTGCACCGCGACTAGATAGGTTGGTGCCAAAATTTGTCAAATTTAAGACCTTGGCCAAACTGAATGAAATTTTGTGGGGAGGTTCCTGATATTGTTTAGTGGTGGACTGGAAAAAATGAGGTCGAAATTCGAAGTCTACATGTGCTTTTCTATTTTTCCCGATTTTACACATACCCGGTAAGTAAAAAAAATAAAAAAAATAGTTCCCCTTCGAGAAAAATTATGAAATTTGGTGAGCAAGGAGATACCATTATTCTACGAATTACTGCAAAAAATCGCATCAAAATTCGAAGTATAGCCCGAGATATGGACTTATGTCTGCTCAAAAAAAGTGTATCTACTTGTACAATTTTGCCTTTTGCATATTAACCTCTTATAGGGGGGGAGTGCTCCTTGAGCCGGCCAGCTCCACACTGGCAGGTTTTAAAGGGAGCTTGATGAGGCCTCCCCCCTCACGTGGTGCGTGCGTTAGCATGTTTATCATGGCACAACTAGCCTCTTCATAGTTGTTGAGCTTTATTAATACCAACACACGGTCGTCACTGATCGTTGGTTAGCTCGGCAGCTAGTCCCTCGGATATTGTGGAAAGTTATTTTCATGCCTAGCGATGCTTGACCCTGCGTCACTTGATGTTTCCATTTGCTTGCTTGCCCATGGTAGGTGGGGGGTGGACCGTCTTGTGGTGTGGTGTCTTGCGAACGTGAGGGTGTGTGAGTTGTAATCGAGATGCACTTGCTGGCTGGCTCCATGCCTTGCGTATCGAACGGTCAAGCATGCATCTCTTCCATTTTCACCCGTTGCCTTGGGTGATATTGGTTGATCAGTCCCTGTGTTGCCTACCCACTAGACGGTACTTCTGTGGTTGCTTCGAATTCTATCTTTCCATCACGAAGAGGTGTTGGAGGATCCTAATGTCACGCACGTGTTCCATCTAGTGAAACATCTCAGTGATGCACGTGTTGTGGCTAGTTCTTTTGGATGCGGTGCATTATATGAACTCGGGTTTACTTTAGCGACCCAGTCAACATAATTCGGTTGTGTCCCTTGATTGAGACGTTGTCCTTGAACTTGTTGTGAACAATATCGTTCTTCCACAACCCGTCGTCTTGAGTGCGATGGAAGGCAAATAAGATGTGCTTTGGCATGTCATGCACGTACTCGATTGCGGGAAGTGTGAGAAAGTGTTGTTGACAACCCGTGGGAAATGGAATGTGGCAAATCGTGATGAGCTCTTCGTGGATCTGCGAAGAAGACGACCTTTGGGCCTGTTGGAAACGAGGGAGGCGATGTTGAACTGCGAAGAAGATGGACTTTTGGGTTGTTTGAATCAATGGGAGGCCACGCGAGAACTCCGAATACTATGGACTCTTGGGTTGTTGGAAGCAACGGGAGGCCCCGCTAGAACTCCGAATACTACGGACTCTTGGGTTGTTGGAAGCAAGGGGAGGCCCCGCTAGAACTCCGAATACTATGGACTCTTGGGTTGTTGGAAGCAAGGGGAGGTCCCGCTAGAACTCCGAATACTACGGACTCTTGGGTTGTTGGAAGCAAGGGGAGGCCCCGCTAGAACTCCGAATACTATGGACTCTTGGGTTGTTGGAAGCAAGGGGAGGCCCCGCTAGAACTCCGAATACTATGGACTCTTGGGTTGTTGGCAACGACAACTTGGGGGGATGACACTGGAAAAGAGTGAACTAGGCCAAACTGCGAACAAGGCAACTTGGGGGGATGACACTGGAAAAGAGTGAACTAGGCCAAACTGCGAACAAGGCAACTTGGGGGGATGATGCTGGAAAAGAGTGAACTAGACCGAACTGCGAACAAGGCAACTTGGGGGGATGACGCTGGAAAAGAGTGAACTAGGCCGAACTGCGAACAAGACAACTTGGGGGGATGATGCTGGAAAAGAGTGAACTAGGCCGAACTGCGCCCAAGGCAACTTGGGGGGATGACGCTGGAAAAGAGTGAACTTGGCCAAACTGCGAGGAGGGCAACTTAGAGGAAAGTTGGAAACGAGGGAGACTTAGCCGAACTGCGAAGAAGGCAGGTTTTTGGGAAGTTGGAATCGACTGAAGCGAATACTGAACTCCAAATACGACCGACCTTTTGGTTGTTGGCTTCCTGGGAAGCGATGTGAAACTCCAAATACGACCGACTCTTGGGTTGT
>NW_028196762.1:252500-255000 GCF_037176805.1 Vigna unguiculata
CTTGTGTGGAGTTTTGTGAAAAAATGAAATTCGTGGTTTTTGAGATGTGAGGGTTGGAATGGCCTCCAAATGTCCCCAAATGAATACCATGAAATTCTTGGTGCACGAAAGTTTTGAGTTCGGAGGGTTTTGCACATGGCCAAGTTGGTCGGTGCAACCGCGGCATAGCTAGATGGCTTGTGTGGAGTTTTGTGAAAAAATGAAATTCGTGGTTTTTGAGATGTGAGGGTTGGAATGGCCTCCAAATGTCCCCAAATGAATACCATGAAATTCTTGGTGCACGAAAGTTTTGAGTTCGGAGGGTTTTGCACATGGCCAAGGTTGGCGGTGCACCGCGGCATAGCTAAATGGCTTGGTGGGGAGTTTTGTGAAAAAATGAAATTCGTGGTTTTTGAGATGTGAGGGTTGGAATGGCCTCCAAATGCCCCCAAATGAATACCATGAAATTCTTGGTGCACGAAAGTTTTGAGTTCGGAGGGTTTTGCACATGGCCAAGGTTGGCGGTGCACCACGGCATAGCTAGATGGCTTGGTGGGGAGATTTGTGAAAAAATGAAATTCGTGGTTTTTGAGATGTGAGGGTTGGAAAGGCCTCCAAATGCCCCCAAATGAGTACTGTAAAAGTGTTGGTGCACAAAAGTTTTGAATTGGATGCATTTTGCACTTGGCCAAGTTGGTCGGTGCACCGCGACTAGATAGGTTGGTGCCAAAATTTGTCAAATTTAAGACCTTGGCCAAACTGAATGAAATTTTGTGGGGAGGTTCCTGATATTGTTTAGTGGTGGACTGGAAAAAATGAGGTCGAAATTCGAAGTCTACATGTGCTTTTCTATTTCTTCCCGATTTTACACATACCCGGTAAGTAAAAAAAATAAAAAAAATAGTTCCCCTTCGAGAAAAATTATGAAATTTGGTGAGCAAGGAGATACCATTATTCTACGAATTACTGCAAAAAAATCGCATCAAAATTCGAAGTATAGCCCGAGATATGGACTTATGTCTGCTCAAAAAAAGTGTATCTACTTGTACAATTTTGCCTTTTGCATATTAACCTCTTATAGGGGGGGAGTGCTCCTTGAGCCGGCCAGCTCCACACTGGCAGGTTTTAAAGGGAGCTTGATGAGGCCTCCCCCCTCACGTGGTGCGTGCGTTAGCATGTTTATCATGGCACAACTAGCCTCTTCATAGTTGTTGAGCTTTATTAATACCAACACCACGGTCGTCACTGATCGTTGGTTAGCTCGGCAGCTAGTCCCTCGGATATTGTGGAAAGTTATTTTCATGCCTAGCGATGCTTGACCCTGCGTCACTTGATGTTTCCATTTGCTTGCTTGCCCATGGTAGGTGGGGGGTGGACCGTCTTGTGGTGTGGTGTCTTGCGAACGTGAGGGTGTGTGAGTTGTAATCGAGATGCACTTGCTGGCTGGCTCCATGCCTTGCGTATCGAACGGTCAAGCATGCATCTCTTCCATTTTCACCCCGTTGCCTTGGGTGATATTGGTTGATCAGTCCCTGTGTTGCCTACCCACTAGACGGTACTTCTGTGGTTGCTTCGAATTCTATCTTTCCATCACGAAGAGGTGTTGGAGGATCCTAATGTCACGCAACGTGTTCCATCTAGTGAAACATCTCAGTGATGCACGTGTTGTGGCTAGTTCTTTTGATGCGGTGCATTATATGAACTCGGGTTTACTTTAGCGACCCAGTCAACATAATTCGGTTGTGTCCCTTGATTGAGACGTTGTCCTTGAACTTGTTGTGAACAATATCGTTCTTCCACAACCCGTCGTCTTGAGTGCGATGGAAGGCAAATAAGATGTGCTTTGGCATGTCATGCACGTACTCGATTGCGGGAAGTGTGAGAAAGTGTTGTTGACAACCCGTGGAAATGGAATGTGGCAAATCGTGATGAGCTCTTCGTGGATCTGCGAAGAAGACGACCTTTGGGCCTGTTGGAAACGAGGGAGGCGATGTTGAACTGCGAAGAAGATGGACTTTTGGGTTGTTGTTTGAATCAATGGGAGGCCACGCGAGAACTCCGAATACTATGGACTCTTGGGTTGTTGGAAGCAACGGGAGGCCCCGCTAGAACTCCGAATACTACGGACTCTTGGGTTGTTGGAAGCAAGGGGAGGCCCCGCTAGAACTCCGAATACTATGGACTCTTGGGTTGTTGGAAGCAAGGGGAGGTCCCGCTAGAACTCCGAATACTACGGACTCTTGGGTTGTTGGAAGCAAGGGGAGGCCCCGCTAGAACTCCGAATACTATGGACTCTTGGGTTGTTGGAAGCAAGGGGAGGCCCCGCTAGAACTCCGAATACTATGGACTCTTGGGTTGTTGGCAACGACAACTTGGGGGGATGACACTGGAAAAGAGTGAACTAGGCCAAACTGCGAACAAGGCAACTTGGGGGGATGACACTGGGAAAAGAGTGAACTAGGCCAAACTGCGAACAAGGCAACTTGGGGGGATGATGCTGGAAAAGAGTGAACTAGACCGA
>NW_028196763.1:0-5000 GCF_037176805.1 Vigna unguiculata
TACTTTCTTCTTCTTTAAGGATACTTTCATCCATTATGTTAGATATCAAGGAAAATCAATTCTGGTTTTAAAGAATACTCCTTTTTTGATAAATAAATGGAAATACTATTTTATATATTTATGGCAATGTCATTTTGATATTTGGGCTGGACTAGAAACGATCTATATAAACGAATTATCTCAGTATTCATTTCACTTTTTAGGCTATTTTTTAAGTATTCCACTAAATCTTTCAGTAGTACGAAGTCAAATGTTGCAAAATTCATTTCTTATTAAAATTGTTATAAAAAAACTTGATACAATAGTTCCCATTATTCCTCTAATGAGATCATTGGCTAAAACAAAATTTTGTAATGTAATGGGTCATCCTATTAGTAAGCCGGTTTGGGCCAATTTATCTGATTTTGATATTATTGACCGGTTTTTGCGCATATGCAGAAATTTTTCTCATTATTACAATGGATCTGCAAAAAAAAAGAGTTTCTATCAAATAAAATATATACTTCGGTTTTCTTGTATAAAAACTTTGGCTCGTAAGCATAAAAGTACTGTGCGCATTTATTTGAAAAAATTAAGTTCAGAAAAATTATTGCAAGAATTTTTTACAGAAGAAGATCTTTTTTCTTTGATTTTTCCAAGAACTTCTTTTACTTTGCGTAGGTTTTATAGAGGTCGTATTTGGTATTTGGATATTCTTTTAAGAAACGATTTCGTCAATTATTTATAATTGAAAATAGGTTATGTTATTTTTTAAATCGGTGTAAATTGATAAAACGAACTTCCTTCTTTTTATTCAATGAGGATAAAAAAATCATTTTTTTTAGTCTTCTATATCTATATATAGGATTTTGAAATGCTCATGTAGTCAGAGTCAAGATTCGGGGTTAATGAATTAAATATTATATTTCACTTTCTTAGAGTCTTTTGCTAGGCAAGTAATTAAGGTTTAGATGTATACATAGGGAAAGCCGTGTGCAATGAAAACTGCAAACACGGCTTGGGGAGGGATTTTTTCTTGTTTTATTCTATTGTTGAATTTTATTCAAGAATAAATTATCTACTTCATCCGACTAGTTCCGGGTTCAAGTCCCGGGCAACTCATTTTTGTAGATCGATGTTGTATTATATCTATATTTCTATTCTCTATTTCTATAAATAGAATGATATATAGAAAATAAACTTTTTTTATGAATCAATGAAATGGGATAAACAAGGTAAATTCGGATAAACCGAAATGAATAAGAACATACTAATGAATAAGAACATACTATGGATATTAGTATTGGTTGACACTGGTATATAAGTCATGTTATACTGTTGAATAACAAGTCCTCAAATTCTCGCATTATAGAGAATTTTTGTGCTTGGGAGTCCCTAATGATTAAATGAACCAAGATTTTACCATGACTGCAATTTTAGAGAGACGCGAGAGCGAAAGCCTATGGGGTCGCTTCTGTAATTGGATAACCAGCACCGAAAATCGTCTTTACATTGGATGGTTTGGTGTTTTGATGATTCCTACTTTATTGACTGCAACTTCTGTATTTATTATCGCTTTTATCGCTGCCCCTCCAGTAGATATTGATGGTATTCGTGAGCCTGTTTCTGGATCTCTACTTTATGGAAACAATATCATTTCTGGTGCGATTATTCCTACTTCTGCGGCTATAGGTTTGCATTTTTATCCGATCTGGGAAGCAGCTTCTGTTGATGAGTGGTTATACAACGGCGGTCCTTATGAACTAATTGTTCTACACTTCTTACTTGGTGTAGCTTGCTACATGGGTCGTGAGTGGGAACTTAGTTTTCGTCTGGGTATGCGTCCTTGGATTGCTGTTGCATATTCAGCTCCTGTTGCAGCCGCTACTGCTGTTTTCTTGATCTATCCTATTGGTCAAGGAAGCTTTTCGGATGGTATGCCTCTAGGAATTTCAGGTACTTTCAATTTTATGATTGTATTTCAGGCTGAGCATAATATTCTTATGCATCCATTTCACATGTTAGGTGTAGCTGGTGTATTCGGCGGCTCCCTATTCAGTGCTATGCATGGTTCCTTGGTAACTTCTAGTTTGATCAGGGAAACCACAGAAAATGAATCCGCTAATGAAGGTTACAGATTTGGTCAAGAGGAAGAAACTTATAATATTGTAGCTGCTCATGGTTATTTTGGCCGATTAATCTTCCAATATGCAAGTTTCAACAATTCTCGTTCTTTACATTTCTTCCTAGCTGCTTGGCCTGTAGTAGGTATTTGGTTTACCGCTTTAGGTATCAGCACTATGGCTTTCAACTTAAATGGTTTTAATTTCAACCAATCCGTAGTTGATAGTCAAGGTCGTGTAATAAATACCTGGGCTGATATTATTAACCGAGCTAACCTTGGTATGGAAGTAATGCATGAACGTAATGCTCATAATTTCCCTCTAGATCTAGCTGCGATGGAAGCTCCATCTGTTAATGGATAAAATTTTGATCTTAATTTAAAGTAGACGAGTTTTTGTTTAAAAATAAAGGAGCAATATCAACTTTGTTAATATTGCTCCTTTATATTGGATATTGGATTAGTAATCTTTTTTTTAGATTTCTATAGATTTATACATACGTTTTTGATTGATTTAATGATTCCTTATCTTTTTTTTTTTCCTTTGTTAGAAAAAAAAGGATAATGAAAAGGTAGAATTTGAGATATAGATCATTTTTACTATAAGGGCGGATGTAGCCAAGTGGATCAAGGCAGTGGATTGTGAATCCACCATGCGCGGGTTCAATTCCCGTCGTTCGCCCATATCTATATATAGATAGATATAGATATTGTTTAGGTTTTCAAGTATAAATCTGAAATAAAGAAAAATGGCTACTTCTAAAACTTATAAGTACGAATTCTTCAAAATAATAATTATTACAAAAGATATATTTTTGAGATAAAATAGATACATTTATCTATTTCACAAAAAAAGAATATATCCATATCGTGGTTTCCTCTTATAATACCTCAGGTGCTAATGAAACTATTTTAGTGAAATTTAACTGTCTCAATTCCCGGGCGATTGCGCAAAAGATTCGAGTTCCTTTTGGATTTCCTTCTTGATCAATTATAACTGCAGCATTATCATCATACTGAATTATTATACCGTTGCTACGTTTTAGTTGTTTACAAGTACGTACAATTACAGCTCTGATCACTTCAGATTTTTCTAAGTTCGTATTTGGTACTGCTTGTTTGATTACAGCAACAACAATGTCGCCAATATAAGCATATCGTCGATTACTAGCTCCTAGGATTCGAATACACATCAGTTCACGTGCTCCGCTGTTATCCGCTACATTCAAATGAGTTTGAGGTTGAATCATATCATTTTTTTATTATTTCAATCTAAAAAAGGAAGTAAAAATATTTTGTGTTCAAAAAAAAAGGAACCTATTATTGCCTTTTTTCTTTTCATTCTAAAGACCTATTTTCTTTGGTTCTCTTTTATTATCCTGAAATAATGAATTGAGTTCGTATCGGCATTTTGGATGATGCTATTGAAATAGCCTTTCTTGCTATATTTTCTGGTACTCCACCCATTTCATAAAGTATTTTCCCAGGTTTAACAACAGCTACCCAATATTCGGGAAATCCTTTTCCTGAACCCATACGTGTTTCAGTAGGTCTTACTGTAACCGGTTTGTCTGGAAAAATACGTACCCATATTTGTCCACCTCGGCGAACATTTCTTGACATTGCCCGCCGTCCCGCTTCTATTTGTCTAGATGTTATCCAAGCTGGCTCAAGTGCCTGAAGAGCATATCTTCCGAAGCAAATATTATTACCTCGATAGGATATTCCCTTCATTCTTCCTCTATGTTGTTTACGAAATCTGGTTCTTTGGGGGTTATAATTGATGGTTGTTTTTCAATTCCATCTTTATTACAGAACCGTACATGAGATTTTCACCTCATACGGCTCCTCGCGAATGAAGTAATTCAAATATCTATATCTATATGGATATAGATTCTATCTAATCGATAAAATAATAGAAATAGTCATATGTTTAGTAAATAACGAAATCTCGGTATTTTTTGAGATTTCATACAATCTTCGAAATTTTTAGATCTTGTTTTCAATATCGATTCTTAGAATTGGCAAAAATATAAAAAAATTCAATAAAAGAAAAATTCTCGCGGGCGAATATTTACTCTTTTATTCTCAAATTCAGATGTAATGAAATTCAGATGTTAATGTAGGGTACAACTCCTAAAAAATGGATTGTTTTTAGGTTTCTTCCGCCATCCCACCTAAGAAATCATTAAGATTTGTTTTCTTTAAGATTTTTTTAATAAAATCTTAAGTCTTAAGTATTTGCAGGTTTCGTCGTTCCCATCGCCTCTCGATTAATGGTTAGGTTTTAATTCGACAATGGAGCCTTTCTCATAGCTAAAAATTAATAAAATTTTTTTAGAATAGAATATTCATTTCTTTTTTCGTGAATCAATATTATCAGTTTTTCTTGATTCAGAGCTCTTAATTTATTGACATTAAAAATAAAAAAAAAATATATATATTATTCTTTTTTATTTTTAAGGATGCTTTAATACACTATCTTTTCTGAGATGACCCATAGACCTTTACATATTCGAATTCTATATCATTGATATATTTTAATCTCTTTCTTTCACCTTTTCTTTTATCTATATATTTTTATTGCTTTACAACTAAATAATCTTTTTTTTCTTTTATCTTTCACAATTTTTCAGTTGCTATATTCTTTTTTTATTAAATTTTTTTTCTTTTGACTAATTCTTTAGATCTAGATAATCCGAAGTGATGTGTTGGTTATTAGTTCTTTTTAAATGAATTGATACTATTAACCGGTTTCTTTTTTTTTTTTAATCATTCTAAAAAACTAACGAGTCACACACTAAGCATGGCAATCCTCTATAAAATGATTAATTTCTTTTTTTAGTCGATTCAATCTTATAAAATAGATAAATTTTTGAGAATCAAAATCGAGTAATTT
>NW_028196763.1:10000-15000 GCF_037176805.1 Vigna unguiculata
GTTGGGGGAAGAGTCCGCACGAATCGGATTTTTTGAGGAACATGTCACGAAGAGAATTGGATTTGGTTAGACAATGTGTGGTTGGGAAACAAGGAATCGGTTTTTTAGCAAGGTACGGAATGTATCATCAAATCTTCAATATGATTCCACGAGATCTAGTTTCATTCAAGTAACGGATTCTAGCCAATTGAAAGGATCTTCTGATCAATCCAAGGATTCTTTCGATTCCATTAGGAATGAGGATTCGAAATATCACACATTGATCAATCAAAGAGAGATTCAACAACTAAAAGAAAGATCGATTCTTTGTTGGGGATCCTTCCTTTCTTCAAACGGAACGAACAGAGATAGAATCAGAGCGATTCCTTAAAATCCTTTCTGGATATTCCTCAATGTGCCGACTATTCATGGAACGTGAGAGCAGATGACTAATCATCTGCTTCCGGAAGAAATCGAAGAATTTTTGGGAATCCTGCAAGAGCCACTCGTTCTTTTTTCTCTGACAGATGGTCCAGAACTTCATCTGGGTTCGAATCCTACTGATAGGTCTACTAGAGATCAGAAATTGTTGAAAAAGAACAAAAGAAACATCTTGCTTTTCCTAGGCGATCGGAAAAGAAAGAAATAGTGAATTTATTCAAGATAATTATGTACTTACAAATACCGTCTCAATTCATCCTATTTCCCTATCGAGGATGTGATATGGTTCCAAAGGGTGAACTGGACAGTTCCAATAAGATTTCATTCTTGAACAAAAATCCATTTTGGGGTTTATTTCATCTATTCCATGACCGGAACAGGGGGAGATACACGTTACACCACGATTTTGAATCAGAAGATATATTTCAAGAAATGGCAGATCTATTCACTCTATCAATAACCGAGCCGGATCTGGTGTATCATAAGGAATTTGATTTTTCTATGGATTCCTCCGGATTGGATCAAAAACATTTCTTGAATGAGTTATTGAACTCCAGGGATGAATCGAAAAAGCACTCTTTATTGGTTCTACCTCCTCTTTTTTATGAAGAGAATGAATCTTTTTATCGAAGGATCATAAAAAAATGGGTCCAGACCTCTTGCGGAAATAATGTGGAAGATCCAAAACCTAAAATAGTTGTATTTGCTAGCAACAACATAATGGAGGCAGTCAATCAATATAGATTGATCCGAAATCTGATTCAAATCCAATATAGCACCCATGGTTACATAAGAAATGTATTGAATCGATTCAATTGCAACTTCGAATATGGAATTCAAAGGTATCAAATAGGAAATGATACTCTGAATCATCGAACTAGAATGAAATACACGATCAACCAACATTTATCAAATTTGAAAAAGAGTCAGAAGAAGTGGTTCGATCCTCTTATTTTGATTTCTCGAACGGAGAGATCTATGAATTGGGATCCTAAAGTATATAGATACAAATGGTCCAATGGGAGCAAGAATTTCCAGGAACATTTGGACTATTTCATTTCTGAGCAGAATAGCCGTTTTCAAGTAGTGTTCGATCGATTACATATTAATCAATATTCGATTGATTGGTCTGAGGTTATCGACAAAAAAGATTTGTCTAAGTCACTTTGTTTATTTTTGTCCAAGTTACTTCTTTTTTTGCCCAAGTTTCTTCTCTTTTTGTCTAACTCACTTCCTTCTTTTTTATTTGTGAGTTTTGGGGGTATCCCCATTCATAGGTCCGAGATCCACATCTATGAATTGAAAGGTCCGAATGATCCACTCTGTAATCAGTTATTAGAATCAATAGGTCTTCAAATCTTTCATTTGAAAAAAAGGAAACCCTTATTATTGGATGACCAAGATACTTCCCAAAAATCGAAATTCTTGATCAATGGAGGAACAATATCACCATTTTTGTTCAATAAGATACCAAAGTGGATGATTGACTCATTCCATACTAGAAAGAATCGCAGGAAATCTTTTGATAACACAGATTCCTATTTCTCAATGATATCCCACGATCCAGACAATTGGCTGAATCCCGTGAAACCATTTCATAGAAGTTCATTGATATACTATTTTTATAAAGCAAATCGACTTCGATTCTTGAATAATCAATATCACTTCTGCTTCTATTGTAACAAAAGATTCCCTTTTTATGTGGAAAAGGCCCGTATCAATAATTATGATTTTACGTATGGACAATTCCTCAAAATCTTGTTCATTCGCAACAAAATCTTTTCTTTTTGCGATGGTCAAAAAAAACATGCTTTTTTGAAGAGAGATACTATTTCACCAATCGAGTTACAGGTATCTAACATATTGATACCTAACGATTTTCCGCAAAGTGGCGACGAAGGGTATAACTTCTACAAATCTTTCCATTTTCCAATTCGATACGATCCATTCGTTCGTGGAGCTATTTACTCGATCGCAGACATTTCTGGAACACCTCTAACAGAGGGACAAATAGTCCATTTTGAAAAAACTTATTGTCAACCTCTTTCAGATATGAATATACCTGATTCAGAAGGGAAGAACTTGTATCAGTATCTCAATTTCAATTCAAACATGGGTTGGATTCACACTCCATGTTCTGAGAAATATTTACCATCCGAAAAAAGGAAAAAACGGAGTTCTTGTCTACAAAAATGCCTTGAGAAAGGTCAGATGTATAGAACCTTTCAACAAGATAGTGTTTTTTCAACTCTCTCAAAATGGAATCTATTCCAAACATATATACCATGGTTCCTTACCTCGACGGGGTACAAATATCTAAATTTCATATTTTTAGATACTTTTTCAGACCTATTGCCGATACTAAGTAGCAGCCAAAAATTTGTATCCATTTTTCATGATATTATGCATGGGTCAGATATATTATGGCGAATTCGTCAGATTCCATTGTGTCTTCCACAATGGAATCTGATAAGTGAGATTCCGGGTAATTGTTTCCATAATCTTCTTCTGTCCGAAGAAATGACTCATCGAAATAATGAGTTACTATTGATATCGACACATCTGAGATCGCTAAATGTTCAGGAGTTCTTCTATTCAATCCTTTTCCTTCTCCTTGTTGCTGGATATCTCGTTCGTACACATCTTCTCTTTGTTTCTCGAGTCTATAGTGAGTTACAGACAGAGTTCGAAAAGGTAAAATCTTTGATGATTCCATCATACATGATTGAGTTGCGAAAACTTCTGGATAGGTATCCTACATCTGAACTGAATTCTTTCTGGTTAAAGAATATCTTTCTAGTTGCTCTGGAACAATTAGGAGATTCTCTAGAAGAAATACGGAGTTTTGCTTTTGGTAGCAACATGCTATGGGGTGGTGGTCCCGCTTATGGGGTCAAATCCATACGTTCTAAGAATAAATATTGGAATCTCATCGATCTCATAAGTATTATACCAAATCCCATCAATCGAATCGCTTTTTCGAGAAATACGAGACATCTAAGTCATCCAAGTAAAGCAATCTATTCCTTGATAAGAAAAATAAAAAACGTGAATGGTGATTGGATTGATGATCAAATAGAATCCTGGGTCTCGAACACTGATTCGATTGATGATAAAGAAAAAGAATTCTTGGTTCAGTTTTCTACCTTAACAACAGAAAAAAGGATTGATCAAATTCTATTGAGTCTTACTCATAGTGATCTTTTATCAAAGAATAACTCTGGTTATCAAATAAGTGAACAACCGGGAGCAATTTACTTACGATACTTAGTTGACATTCAAAAAAAGTATCTAATGATTTATGAATTCAATACATCCTGTTTAGTAGAAAGACGTATATTCCTTGCTAATTATCAGACAATTACTTATTCACACACCTTGTGGGGGGCTAATAGTTTGCATTTCCCATCTCATGGAAAACCCTTTTCGCTCCGCTTAGCCCTACCTCCCCCTAGTAGGGGTATTTTAGTGATAGGTTCTATAGGAACTGGACGATCCTATTTGGTCAAATACCTAGCGACAAACTCCTATGTTCCTTTCATTACAGTATTTCTGAACAAGTTCCTGGATAACAAGCCTAAGGGTTTTCTTATTGATAATAGTGACTATATTGATGATAGTGACGATATTGATGATAGTGACGATATTGATGATAGTGACGATAGTGACGATATCGACCGTGACCTTGATATGGAGCTGGAGCTTCTAACTATGATGAATACGCTAACTATGGATATGATGCCAGAAATAGACCGATTTTATATCACCTTTCACTTCGAATTAGCAAAAGCAATGTCTCCTTGCATAATATGGATTCCTAACATTCATGATCTGGATGTGACTGAGTCGAATTACTTATCCCTCGGTCTTTTAGTGAACTATCTCTCCAGGGATTGTGAAAGATGTTCCACTAGAAATATTCTTGTTATTGCTTCGACTCATATTCCCCAAAAAGTAGATCCAGCTCTAATAGCTCCGAATAAATTCAATACATGCATTAAGATACGAAGGCTTCTTATTCCACAACAACGAAAACACTTTTTCACTCTTTCATATACTAGGGGATTTCACTTGGAAAAGAAAATGTCCCATACTAATGGATTCGGGTCCACGACGATGGGTTCAAATGTACGAGATCTTGTAGCACTTAACAATGAGGCCCTATCGATTAGTATTATACAAAAAAAATCCATCATAGACACTAATATAATTAGTTCTGTTCTTCATAGACAAACTTGGGATTTCCGATCTCAGGTAAGATCGGTTCAGGATCATGGGATCCTTTTCTATCAGATAGGAAGGGCTGTTTCACAAAATGTACTTCTAAGTAATTGCTCCATAGATCCTATATCTATCTATATGAAGAAGAAATCATGTGACGGGGGGGATTCTTATTTGTACAAATGGTACTTCGAACTTGGAACGAGTATGAAGAAATTAACGATACTTCTTTACCTTTTGAGTTGTTCTGCCGGATCGGTCGCTCAAGACCTTTGGTCTCTACCCGGACCTGATGAAAAAAATGGGATCACATCTTATGGACTCGTTGAGAAGAATTATGATCTAGTTCATGGCCTATT
>NW_028196763.1:32500-50000 GCF_037176805.1 Vigna unguiculata
AACCGATTTGTAAAAAAAAGACGCTAGAAATATTCCCCAAAAAGTGAAACTCAAAGAAAAAGTTGCGTTTGTGAAAAATTCATAATAATTCATAAAATTTTCTGAATCTTTATGTAAAAGATCTATAAACGGAATTAACAATTTTGATAAAATATCCAAATGTATTCCGTCTTGACTGAAAGAAATTCCTACAGCACCAACGAATAAAGTAAAGAGCGCTAAAATAAGCATAGAAAATCGCATAGTATTGTTAGATTCATTAGGATATAAACAAGCAGTTTTTTTAGTGCCAAAATGCATAATACCAAAAACAAGATGTTTTATATTTTTAATATTTTGATTAACGCGATGTAGATATCTCTTCCGGATAAAAAAAGAAGTTATTTCATTCTTTTTTATTTTTAGTAAAACTAAGAAAAAATTTTCGTTTTTTCTTTTAAGTTTTACTTGTTTCTTCCCCCATAAAGATATTGAATAGAATGAACTATTTTTTTTTCCATTAAAATTCAAAAAATGAACGTTTAAATATCCCTCAAAAACAAGTAAATAAATTCGAAACATATAAAATGCAGTTAATCCTGCTGCAGAACAAGCTATTATTGCAAAAATTGGTGAATACAACCAACTATCATTAAGAATCTCATCCTTAGACCAAAAACAGGCAAAGGGTGGAATACCGCAAAGAGAGAGTGTACCCACTAAAAAAAAAGTTTTTGTAATTGGTACATGTTTTGTTAAACCGCCCATAAAAACCATATTTTGACTTTTAGCTGGAGAATATCCGACAAGAGCTTCCATTGAATGAATAATGGATCCAGATCCTAAAAACAACAATGCTTTTGAATAAGCATGAGTAATCAAATGAAATAAAGCACCTCGATAAGATCCCATACCCAAAGCTAACATCATATAACCCAATTGAGACATTGTAGAATAGGCCAAATTTTTCTTAATATCTTTTTGAGCAATAGCTAAAGTAGCTCCTAATATTACTGTTATTATACCTATAAAAGCTATTGCGTTCATTATTTTGGGTAGCACTATGAAAAGAGGAAAAAGACGAGCCACAAGAAAAATTCCAGCGGCTACCATAGTAGCAGCATGTATAAGGGCAGAAATTGGAGTAGGTCCCTCCATAGCATCGGGTAGCCATACATGAAGAGGAAATTGGGCAGATTTTGCAACTGAGCCACAAAATAGCAAGAGGGCAAACAGAGTAAAAAAAAAAATATTCATTTCATTTTTAGAAATCAAATTATTTATAATTTGAAACAAATGCCGAAATTCCAAACTACCCGTTATCCAATAAAGACCTAAAATTCCCAATAATAAACCAAAATCCCCTACACGATTCGTTACAAATGCTTTTTGACAAGCATTTGCCGCAATAGGGCGGGTGAACCAAAAGCCTATTAATAAATAAGAACACATTCCAATTAATTCCCAAAAAAAATAAATTTGTATCAAATTCGAACTAGTAACTAATCCCAACATTGAAATATTAAAAAGAGTAAGATAAGCAAAAAATCTCAAATATCCTTGATCATGAGACATATAATTATCACTATAAATAAGAACGAGAATGCCAACCGTAGTAATTAATATTGACATAATAGAAGTAAGTGAATCGATCAAGTACCCAAACTCTAAAGAAATATCATTATTTATGGTCCAAGACCATACATATTGAAAAAACAAACTATTCTTGATTTGATGAATAGACAAATCAAGCGAAAAAATCATAACTATAGTTAACAATAAGATACTAGGAAAAGCCCAAATACGGCGAATATTTTTCGTTGCAGTGGGAAAAAGTAGAAGTCCCACTCCTATTAACATCGGAACTGGGAATGGAATAAAAGGTATGATCCATGAATATTGATGTGTATATTCCATACAATAAAGAAAAAAAATTAGGATTCTAATGAATTTGGTTTCTTAGGTTTTTCTTTTATCTTTTTTGTAAAGTAAAGGAATGGTTTCGGTTAATAACAAAGAAAGATAGAATTTAATAAAATAGAATAATCGATTATTCATTATTCTGACTCTTTGGACAATATTTTTTGAACATTGGTTTAGTTCATTAAATTTAACTTAACTAATTAAGTTTTTATTACAATAAGAAATAGCGATTTGGGGAAAACTTTCTAAAAAGTATTATATTCTTATTATAAATATAATAAAAACAAAAATGGAAATTCAAATATATAAAATATATGTCTAATTAGAGATAAACTTAATTTTCATTTACCGCAAAATGTCTTTCACATAAAATTCTATAACAATAAAAAACTATACTAATTCTATGGCAGTTCCAAAAAAGCGCACGTCTATATCAAAAAAACTTATTCGGAACACTTTATGGAAAAAGAAGGGATATTTTACAGCATTAAAAGCTTTTTCATTAGGGCAATCTATTTTTACGGGGAATTCAAAAAGCTTTTTCTGTAACAAATATAAACGTTAGAATAATTTCAATTAACTGGATTCAACGACTCTTTTTTAAATACAAAAATATGAATATAAAATTGATATAGAATATAAGATTCAGTTATGAATTTAGGATATTTACATTCTATATTATGATATTTACATTCTATATTTAATAGATTCTAATAGAATTCTTTAAAATTATTTTATTGAATGTTTAGTAAACAAATATTGTGTTTTAATTGATTCTTTGAATCTCGACAATTGACTAAAATTGGGTTATTATGGTTTCGAGTCAGCCGCTATGGTGAAATTGGTAGACACGCTGCTCTTAGGAAGCAGTGCTAGAGCATCTCGGTTCGAGTCCGAGTAGCGGCATCTTATCTTCTAAAAAAAAGTTCCTATAAAGAATTATTATTTCTATTCCAAGTATTTCTATTTTTTCATTCTATATGGTATTTTCCACTTTAGAGCATATATTAACTCATATATCCTTTTCGGTCGTATCTATTTTAATTTCAATTCATTTGATAACCTTATTATTAGGCAATGAAATCATAGGATTATACAATTTGTTCAAAAAAGGCATGATAATAACCTTTTTTTGTATCACAGGATTGTTAGTTACTCGTTGGATTTTTTCAGGCCATTTACCATTTAGTAATTTATATGAATCATTAATATTTCTTTCATGGACTTTTTCTATCTTTTATATGGTTCTTTGCTTCAAAAAACAAAAAAATGACTATTTCAATACAATAATAACACCAAGTATTCTTTTTACCCAAGGCTTTGCTACTTCGGGTCTTTTAACCGAAATGCATGAATCCTTAAAATTAGTGCCTGCTTTACAGTCCCATTGGTTAATGATGCACGTAAGTATGATGATATTGGGTTATACAACTCTTTTATGTGGATCATTAATATCAGTGGCTATTTTAGTCATTACATTTCAAGAACTCATACAAATTCTTGGTAAAAGCAAGACTTTGTTTTTTTTTAATGAATCCTTTTCTTTTGCTGAAATCAAATATATGAATATGAATGATAAAAAGAATATTTTACAACAAACTCCTTTTCCGTTTTATTCGTCTTATAGAAATTATTATAGATATCAATTTATTCAACAATTGGATCGTTGGGGTTACCGTACTATTAGTCTAGGTTTTATCTTTTTAACAATAGGTAATATATCTGGAGCAGTATGGGCTAATGAGGCATGGGGATCATATTGGAATTGGGATCCAAAGGAAACTTGGGCTTTTATTACTTGGACTATTTTCGCAATTTATTTACATACTAGAAAAAATAAAAAATTGGAATATAGAAATTCTTCAATAGTGGCCTCCATAGGCTTTCTTATAATTTGGATATGTTATTTAGGGATAAATCTTTTAGGAATAGGACTACATAGTTATGGTTCATTTACACCTAATTAATTTAAAAAAATTCACAAATATTGGGAACATTCTATAGAATAAGAAAAAAAACTCCCAATAAAATGATTAAGACCCCATTGAATCAAGTAATGTAATATTGATTCAAGGGGTTCTCACAAACAACAAAAATATTCAATTAGAATTCAATTTCATTTTTATGTAATTAAGAAAATACAAAAAGAAATCCATTTTTTTTTATTGTGCATCGGATTGATTTCTATTTTTTCTTTTTCATTTATTCCCAAAAACTATCTATAAAAAATGAGAGAGAATAGCTTCAACCTTGTCAGCCGAAATTGAAAAAATAAAATCTGGATAAATGCCAATACTTATTACGGGTATAAGGATAGAAATTGAAATAAATAATTCTCGTGGCCCCGAATCAAAAAAATAAGAATTTTGTTTATTAAAAAGCTTGTATCCATAAAACATTTGACGTAAGATAGATAATAAATAAATAGGAGTTAATATCATTCCAATTGCAGTTACAAAAGTTATGAGTATTTTTGTGATGAAAAGATATTTTTGATTGGTAATTATTCCCAATAATACTATAAATTCTGCAACAAAACCGCTCATGCCCGGTAATGCAAGAGAAGCCATCGATAAGGTAGTGAAAATCGTGAATATTTTTGGCATTGGGATAGCCATTCCACCCATTTCGTCGAGATAAAGAAGACGTAGTCTATCATAACTAGTTCCCGCCAAGAAAAAAAGGGCAGCACCAATAAATCCGTGAGAGATTATTTGTAAAATAGCCCCATTCAGCCCTGTCTCGCTTATAGAACCAATTCCTAAAATTAAGAAACCCATATGAGAGACCGAGGAATAAGCTATTCTTTTTTTTACATTGCGTTGACCAAGAGATGTTGAAGCTGCATAGATTATTTGAATGGAACCTAATAACATTAACCAGGGACAAAATATAGAATGAGCGCGAGATAATAATTCCATATTAATTCGAACCAACCCATATGCTCCCATTTTTAATAATATTCCGGCTAAAAGCATACAAGTGCTGTAATGCGCCTCTCCATGGGTATCAGGTAACCATGTATGTAAGGGTATAATTGGTGATTTGACAGCAAAAGCAATAAGAAATCCCATATAGAAGATTATTTCCAGTGCCACGGGATATGATTGATTAGTTAATGATTCAAAATTTAATGTTGGTTCATTAGAACTATAGAAACCCATACCCAGAATTCCCAGTAATAAAAAAACAGAACTTCCCGCAGTGTACAAAATAAACTTTGTAGCTGAATACAAACGTTTTTTTCCACCCCACATAGATAAAAGTAGATAAACGGGAATTAATTCTAATTCCCACATGATGAAAAAAAGTAAAATGTCTTGAGAAGAAAATGTTCCTAGTTGACCACTATACATTGCTAACATTAGAAAATAGAATAATTTAGATTCTCGAGTAACCGGTTGAGCTGATAACGTAGCTAACGTAGTGATAAATCCCGTTAATAAAAGGGGTCCTAGAGAGAGTCCATCTATTCCGAATCTCCAGTAAAAGTCAAAAAAATGGATCCATTTATAATTTTCTGTCAATTGGATTAGTGGATCATCTAATTCGAAATGATAACAAAATACATAGGTTATTAGAAGGAGATCTATGAAACATATACAATAAGTATACCATTTAATTGTCTTATTTCCTTTATGGGGAAATAAGACAATTAAAGAACCTCCGACTATTGGCAAAACTACAACTGTTGTTAACCAAGGAAAATAATTCGTGATAAAAATAAGATATACTTAGACTACAAAAACCCGGGCTCAAAATATTTTTTTATTTTGAGCCCGGGTTTTTGCCAGTAAAAAAAAGTACTTGTATGCGGTTCTTTTTGAAACGTATCAATAAGCTAGACCCATGCTTCGAGTTGTTTCATGCCATAAATAAACTCTAACACTTAAGAAATCCGTCGGACAGGCGGATTCACACCTCTTACAACCAACACAGTCCTCTGTTCTTGGGGCAGAAGCAATTTGTTTAGCTTTACATCCGTCCCAAGGTATCATTTCTAATACATCTGTTGGGCAGGCTCGTACACATTGAGTACATCCTATACATGTATCATAAATCTTTACTGAATGTGACATTGGAACATAATCCTTGAACATCAAAAATTCAACATTTTCAATCTAGTAAATTGGTAAACCAATTATATATATCTATATATGATATATATATATCTATATATATATATATCTATATTATATACCAGATGAATCAATGATTTATAAGAATTTTGCTACTAAAAATATATTTATAGATTAATAACTAATAAGAGAATAGAACCAAGATACTTTGATTTCTTATCTTTGTTTTCGCAAACGCAAACATGATTAAAAAGGATATATCATTTCTGCTAATTTGAATGGATTATATAGTACACACTATTCAAAATTAGACTTTTTTTTATGAATAATACTATTTATTCAACAAATTTGATTGATTGATACGGGTTGATTTTCTATTACGATATATTGAGGAAACAATAGCTGGTCCGATAGCTGCTTCAGCGGCTGCAACAGCTATAACAAAAATTGAAAAAATATTTCCTTTTAGTTGCCGCCTATCAAAAAAATCAGAAAAGGTTACGAGATTTATATTAACTGCATTTAGTATAAGTTCAAGACACATAAGGGCTCTAACCATATTTCGGCTCGTGATCAATCCATAGATACCTATAGAAAATAAATAAGCACTCAAAACAAGTGTATGCTCGAATATCATTGACCAACTCCTTTTCAATTTTTATTCATTTCGATATGAATATGAATTCAACGGATTTTATTGCCTAACATAATAAGTCTACAACAAAATCAAGTATTTGCAAAAAGATTTTATACTTTATACATAAATATTCTTTTTCCTTAACATATAATTCAACAAAAAAGAAATGTAATAAATTCTAACAAAATGTAATTTATATTATTTTATTAGTTCGAAAACTTTCTTATTGGCGAGCCACAAAAATTGCACCTATTAAAGCAACTAAAAGAATTATTGAAATTAGTTCAAATGGAAGAAAAAAATCTGTTGATAAATGAATTCCAATTTGTTGACTAGTACTTATCAAATCTTGCTCTAAAATCTGATTGGGTCTTGTCGTCCAAATAATTCCGTGCCATGATGTCTCTAGAATAGTAGTTATTTGTGAAAGAAAGATACTGGTACAAACCATCAAAGTAATTCCATCCCCAACGGTCCAAACACGAAAATTTTGGTAATAGTCCGAACCATTCATAAACATCACAGCAAATATTATTAAAACATTTATAGCGCCCACGTAAATAAGTAGCTGTGAGGCAGCTACGAAATGGGAGTTTGATAAAATATAGAATAAAGATACACAAACAAGAACTAGTCCCAATGAAAAAGCAGAAAAAATCGGATTCGTAAAGAATACTACTCCTAGACTTCCTAATATGAGACCTGATCCAAGAAAGATTAAAATAAAATCATGTAGCGATTCGGACAAATCCATTATATGTAAAATAAAAGATAAATAGAAATTTCATGACCTTATTGATATGACCAGGAAAAAACTTGTTAAATACGAAAATTATCTGTGCATAGAAATTCACCAAATCCTAAGATAAGATATGTGAATTGTTATTAGGTACAGTTGTTATAGAATCAATGGAATTTCATTCTTTTCTTTATGCCAAAGAGTCATTTCAAAAAAATAGAATATCTTTTTTTTTATTCTATATATAGAGAAATTCAATTATTTTTGTGAAGAATTTTGAAATCATTTTATTTGAATTGTTCGAATTGTATAATCATCAATTACTGATACTGGTAAACGACCCAAAGCAATTAGATTATAATTCAATTCGTGGCGATCATAAGTTGAAAGTTCATATTCTTCGGTCATTGATAAACAATTTGTTGGACAATACTCAATACAGTTACCACAAAATATACAGATTCCAAAATCAATACTGTAATTAAGCAACCGTTTTTTTCGAATATCAGTTTCTAGTTTCCAATCAACAATGGGTAGATCTATAGGACAGACACGAACACATACTTCACAAGCAATGCATTTATCAAATTCAAAATGTATTCGACCGCGAAAACGTTCTGATGAGATTATTTTTTCATAAGGATATTGAATAGTTACGGGTAACCTATTTGCATGAGATAAGGTAATCATGAGACCTTGACCAATATATCTAGCAGCTCGTATTATTTGTTCACTATAATTTATGAATTCAGTTACCATAAGGAACATATCGTGAATAGCTCTGAATATTTTTTTTCTTTCTCTTGTTTAAAACAAGTTCTGAATTTTGAATATAGAAGGTCCACATTTTTTTTACAGTGAAAACAGTTGAGACGACGTTGTTAATAATAGATTACCAAGAGAAATGGGTAAAAGAAACTTCCACCCAAGATTTAATAATTGATCTATTCGTAGCCTAGGCAAAGTCCATCTTGTTGTGATAGAAACGAATATGAATAAATAAGTTTTAACTAGTGTAATAAAGATACCAATTATCGTTACAAAAACTCCGTATGTTTTATTTATTTGAAAAAAATTAGAAACGAAGATGTACGGAATAGAGAAATTTGAACCACCAAAATAAAGAACTGTTACAAATAAGGAAGAAACGAATAGGTTTAAATAGGAAGCAACATAAAATAAACCAAATTTGATACCGGAATATTCGGTTTGATAACCCGCTATTAGTTCTTCTTCCGCTTCTGGTAAATCAAAAGGTAATCTTTCACATTCTGCTAGGGAAGAGATTAGAAAAACGAGGAAACCCATAGGTTGCCGCCACAAATTCCATCCCCAAAAACCATATTTGGATTGTGCATCAACTATATCAACTGTACTTAAACTGTTAGATAATCCTAGTCGGTGATGACATTACTGTTACCATCTCTATTACAGAACCGTACATGAGATTTTCATCTCATACGGCTCCTTTAAAGCCTTAAAAAAATATAAGAACCCGGCCAATTATTTCTCCCTTGATATATCCCTAAGATAGATAAGATTCTATTTTCTCGGACGGTTCTGAATTAGACCCATGGAATTCTGTCTGTTCTAAAAAAAATTTTTAAATGAATACACACTTATTTAAAAAATAAAAACATTTGCACATTTATTGAATTTCTTTAGATAAATAAAAAATACAAAAGGTACTTCTGAATTGATCTCATCCTTTAAAAAATTCAAAATTAAATTTGTTGAGTAATAACTTAATTTCATTTTTGCATAAAATACTCTTTTAAAATTATCAAGAACTCCCACATCATTTTCGATTCCGAAAAATAATTAGATGTTCTTTTTTTAAATTATGATTATCTCCATAAATATGGAGTATATAAGACAAAAAAGAAAAAGGAGATCACTTTTACCTCTTATCTTATTCCTTTTTGTGCAAGCAAAAGGGGACTTCAAAAAATTAAAGGATTATTTCGTTCCTGATAGTTATTTATTCAATCAATGGATGGAAGTATACTCTAGATCGGAATTGGGGGGAGTACTGCCTTATTTTTTCTACCAACTTCAAGTCCCCATTAGTATTCTTTTTATATTATACATAAATTGGATAATTTAAAAAAGAAATATACGTTACTAATCTTTTGTGTATTTTGGTGTTTCTAGCCATCCATTAATTTTTTTTATTATATTAATGCCTTTTTTTAATTTTGTTAATATATGTATGCTAATTCATACAAATGATATTGAAAATTTGAAAAAGGTTGGTCTTTTGCGTCCGCTTCAAGACAGGATTACTAATCAACAAATCTTGGGAAAAACAACCACTTCTATACATAGAATATAATATATAGAATCTAATTCTAGAATTTCATTGATTTTTTCACCTTATTCTTATACATAGAAAATTAGACTCAATATTTTTACTGCAATTTGAAATCATCATACTTTCTCTATAAGTAATAGAGTATTCTATAAATTATATTCAAAAAAAGCTGTTTTATTGCACTCATATAACTATCTGATTCAATTATTCAATCCAAATGCGAAAAGAATATATATATATTCTTTATAGATTCTTTTTGTACTTTAAATATAAGGAGAGGCTTATAAGAAATAGTATCAAAAAATTTATGTCTCAACGAAGCACACATAGAGATATCGATAACACACATAGAGTTAATGGTATTTCATAACTAATTGATTGAGCAGCTGCTCGTAGACCACCCAAAAAGGAATATTTATTATTTGACCCATATCCTGACATAAGAAGTCCAATGGGGGCAATACTCGAAATAGCAATCCATAAAAAAACACCAATATTCAGATCAGATAAAACAAAGTTATAGCCAAAAGGAATTACTGAATAGCTTATTATAATGGATATGACTGAGATAGATGGGCCGAAACTAAATAAACGAATATCTCCTCTAGATGGAATAAGATTCTCTTTAAAAAGTAATTTTGTTCCGTCTGCTAGAGCTTGAAGAACTCCAAAAGGACCGGTGTATTCAGGTCCAATACGCTGTTGTATCCCTGCAGATATTTCTCTTTCTAACCATACAATTGCTAGTACACTTATAGTAATTCCTAATATCAAAATAAAAATAGGCACAAATACCCAAAGAATTCCATATATCTCTTTCAAAAATTGCAATCTGAAAAAAAAATGTATATCTTGTATTTCTGTTAAATCAATTATCATTTCAACGATCAACTTCTCCCATAATAATATCTATGCTACCTAGTATTGTCATAATATCGGCCAATTTCATTCTTTTAACTAATTGAGGAAGAATTTGCAAATTTATAAAACCGGGCGGATGAATTTTCCATCTCCAAGGAAAACCATTTTGATCCCCTATTAGAAAAATCCCTAATTCTCCCTTGGGGGCTTCAACTCTTACATAAAGTTCTTGTTTTGGCAATTCAAAACTCGGAGACGATTTTTTACTAATAAATCGATACTCAAACTCATTCCATTCTGGCTCTTTTTCTCTATCAAAGCAGCGGATTTCTAAATTTTCATATGGACCGCCGGGAAGTCCTTCCAAAGCCTGTTGAATAATTTTTATGGATTCTATCATTTCACCAATTCGAACTAAATAACGAGCTAATGAATCTCCTTCTTTTTGCCATTGAACTTCCCAATGAAATTCTTCGTAACATTCATAATTATCCACTTTACGTAGATCCCATTGTATTCCGGAAGCCCGAAGCATCGGTCCTGATAAACCCCAATTAATAACTTCTTTTACATCAACAACACCGACGCCCTCAACCCGTTCTAAAAAAATAGGATTTCGCGTAATAAGTTTTTGATATTCAGCAATACTTGTTAAAAAATAATCGCAGAAATCATAACATTTATCTATCCAACCATAAGGTAGATCAGTCGCTACCCCTCCGATACGAAAAAAATTATGCATCATTCTCATACCTGTGGCAGCTTCAAATAGATCATATATTAATTCTCTTTCTCTGAAAATATAGAAAAAAGGTGTTTGTGCACCAATATCTGCCATAAAAGGTCCTAGCCATAGTAGGTGAGAAGCTATACGGCTTAACTCCAACATTATTACTCGGATATAGCTGGCTCTTTTAGGTACTTGAATATTTCCCAACTGTTCTGGTCCATTTACAGTTATTGCTTCTGTGAACATTGTAGCTAAATAGTCCCAACGTGTTACATAAGGCAGATATTGTATAATTGTTCGGTTTTCCGCTATTTTTTCCATTCCTCTGTGTAAATAACCCAATATCGGTTCACAATCAATAACATCCTCACCATCTAGAGTAACAATAAGTCTAAGAACACCGTGCATTGATGGGTGGTGAGGCCCCATATTGACTATCATGAAGTCCTTTCTTTTCGTTGAGATATTCATAGGTTTTTGCTCGATTTATTCTTTTATGAATCGCTTAAAAAAAAAGTTCATCCAAATTCAAGATCTAATAAATCGAATAATTGAAAATTACTCTTCAATTTAACGAATTTGTGACTGCCGAATATTAAACTGATTGATTAATTTTTTATACCGTATTCCATCTTTCTTTGACAAATAAGACAGTAATCTTTGCCGTTTTCCCAAAATTTTACGTAAACCTGTTTGGGATGAGTAGTCTTTTCGGTGCAATTCAAAATGTGAAGTAAGTCTTCGTATTCTATTGGTAAATTTGAATATTTGAAATTCAACCAATCCCGGTTTTTTTCCTTTTTTTTCTTGTGAAATAACAGGTATAAATGACTTTTTTACCATAAAAAAATAAAAGTTTTTCCTTCTCCTCGATTTTTATAGATATTTTTATTGATCAGTAATTAGAATGACACTCATTTTTAATTTTTTGATAGAAATCCGAAATCTAATTTTTTTGATAACTGAAATCAATCCAATTGAAATAGAGAATTTAAATAGATATAGTATAAAGGAGACTAGTTTGATATATAAAAAAGAATTGTATACATTACATTAGATAAAAAAAGATAATTTTGTTAATGCTTTTTTTTTATGTATACATCATTGAATTAAAATCAATGCCATACCAAAATACGTGTATTTGTTTAACCTATGTATCTATCTATAGATAGATACATATGCTAAATAGAAAACAAAATTAGATTAACGAATTTTCACACGCGGATACATATGTATCCTTACTATACTGAAACGGCTTCCATTATGGGTATTAAACCAATAACGATTTATACAAGCTAAATCTTCTAATCGATATTTTGGCCAAAGAAAAATTTTGAAATTCATTAGTTTTTTTTTCTCTTTCTCATTTCTTTTTTTAGTCAAAACTTTAAAACAATTTTGGACTTTATTTTCATTATAAAATATTGTGTTTCTATGCATACTATTTATATTATTTGGATCTAAACAAATTCTAATTCTCAACTCTCTACGACGTCTAGCAGATAAAATGTTTTCAGGAACAAGTAAATTAAATTTCTCGTTTTCTTTGTTTTCTGTTATCTTTTGATCTTTTGTTCTTGTAATGTATTTATCAAAAAATTTCTTATTAACATGAATTTTTTCTGAGTATTTTTTATAAATTTTGCGTTTATTCTTATGAATTAATGAAAAACCCATCATTTTATACTTAAAAAATTGTTTATTATTTTTTCTAGACAGGCGAACTGGTTCGATAACAAATAGTTCTTTTTTCCTAAATTTATTATTTTTCTTTTTCCTTAAGCCTGAAAGAGTTAAATTCGTCTGTTTTTGAATCATCATAATATCTAGACCTAGTTCTCCTCTTTGAATAGAGGCTATAGTAATTTTTCTTAAATTTGTCAATCTAATAAGGAGACAATATACTTTTACATTGTTAAATATTTTTTGACCTAAGAAATTTTTCCAGTTTAAATGGAAATTCAAAAAATTTCTTACTAAGAATTGAAGTTCTGCCTCCATATTGTTCTTGGGTTTTTTTTTCGATGTTCTAAAAACATCTATTTTTTTTTTCTTTCTAGTAATATTCTTTTCACTAACATTTTTATTTCCTTTAGAATGTAAAAAAAGAGAATGTAAATAAAGTAATTTTATTGGTATAATTTGCGAGTTACCCCTAAATGTATTATAAAATATCACAAATTTGGAAAAGAACCAAAATTCCGGATTGCATATGGAACGATTTAGTATTTTTCTATTGATTCCCGTCCAATCCAAATATTTTCTATCCGGATTTATAATAATAGTATCTTCTGCTATATAATTCTTGATAAAAATATTACTTATTCTATCAAATAAGTCTTTTTTATATGTATTGTAATTAGAAGAAATCATTGTGTTTTTATTTGATTGAAATAGGGATCTATATCGATAAATATATGAGTCTTTCTTATTTGCATAATTCATAAAATTATAGGATAAAAGATCGTATTTATATTGTTTTCTAATTTTTTTTTTTAATGGGATTCCTTGTTGTTCTTTGTAAAGAATTAATGGGCTTTTTCCATATGAATCCCATTTGGTTAAATTTTTATTTTGAGTTACACCACATTTAGTGATTCTATTTCTCCATTTTTGTGATACTAATTTTGACCAGCTACTGTTAGATAAGTTATATTGATAATAATTATTCTTTAACCAATTTGTCCATTGATTTAGTTCAGAATTGAGCAGGTTATTTTGTTTTCTTTTAGAATGAACTATTCCTTGTGCTCCAAAAAAAGAATCCTTTATTTCATTTTTCAGAAAAAAAAAATTTTTATTATATTGAAAAAGAAGTCTTAACTTATATATGTTTATGTTAATAATTCGGGTTTGTAACAAATTTAAAAATACATATGGTTGTGACAAAAAGGAGACATCAAAATAATTATGTGAATTCGCATTCTTATTCTTATTATTAAAATATTTGTGTAATTTTAAAAGAAAGGGAATTATACTTTGATTTGTTTTATAACTTCTTTCTGTATTTGGTTCATTATCGTAAAGCCATTTATTTAAAAATTTTTTTGTTGATTCAAGAAAAAGTTGTAGCTGGATTTTCGGAATACAAATGATATATAGAAAGATATCTATGTATATTTTTTTCATCAAAAATTGAAAAAAAGAATGTGATTTTTTAGTTAAGCTAATATTTCTTCTTTGGAATATCTGCAAAATTTTTTTTTCGAATTCTATCCTTTTACTATCATAAATTTTTTTCTTCGAATGAATATTTGTCTCGCGAATTCCAAGTCCTCTTTTCTTTTCTTCTTTTTTCATTTTTTCTATTTTTTTAATAACTACTTTTCTCTTAGTATTGAGATCCTTTATAGATTTTTTTTTCAATGAAAAATTTGTCGACTTTATCGATTGAATTGAAATGGTTGCTTCAGAAATCATTGAATTATTCTTCCAAATTGTTGAATATTTTTTGTTTTCGCTCAATTCATCGAGTTTTGGGGGTTTCCTTTTAATAAAAAAATATTTTAAATTTAAAAATTCTTGTTTTTTTTTCGTGAGGAATACTATACTTTTTCTAATAATTTCAAGAATACTTTGGATGATCCCTTTTGCTTTTTCTATTACGATATTTAGAAACAGTTTGAATTTTTCACTTAAAACTTTTAGAACTAGAAAAGTGAAAAATTCAAATTTTTTCTTTTTTTTTTTTAGTTCTTTTAAAATGGGGTCGAAAAAGGAAAGTGGATTTTTCGTGGAACTAGAAAAAGGCAATTCAACTTCCATCCCCCAAACTGTTAAAAAACAAAAGTTCTTTTTTTTCTTTGAATTTTTTTTGTTTTCATTACATCGTATTTTAGATTTATGCCAAGGTTTTAGACGAAAAGGAAATAATATTTTTATCTGAATCCCATCTGTTAGCCATTTTTGCGGAAACTCTCTTTCGGATAATTGAACGCCGTTATACGTGCATTTAATATATATTTCTCTCTTCCAATCCATATAATCTTCAGACCATTCTGGAATTTGAAAAAATAGTATACGAATTGTATTTTTAATTATTATAAATGAAGGTAATAGAATATATTTCCTAATAAAGCATTGGGTTATTAATAAAACACCTCTTATTACTTGAGCAAATATAATGCTATCCCAGGCTTCTGCTATTTCTATACGTTTTCTTTCTGCATTTTCCTTTTTTGCTTCCTCCTCTTTTTTTTTCGGACTTTTTTTTGTTTTTTCCTCTATAGAACCTAAAATTTGAAATTCTGTCTTTTTACGAATCCAAATATTTAACATAAAAAATCTTTTCATTGATTTTAAACTATGAAAAGAAAAGAATATTGATTTTTCAATTTTATCCAAAAAAAGCGGCGAATGCACCCTTTTTTGAAAAAATTTCCAAGTAACTGTTTTCCGTCTTTGAGCACGGATAGATCCTTTGATTATGTCTCTTCGAAAATCCGATTGTTGGGAATAACGTCTTAAAGCCAATTCGTTTTTTTGTTCATTATTTTCAGTATCTCCACGATCACGATAAGTCTTGTATTTTTTAAAAAATTTATCTTTATTAGTCAAAATGACTACACGTTTGCCTTTTCTAGAACGAATTTGAGAATTATCTGCTTCAATTTTTCCACCTAGTTGTTCTAATTCGTCCATCAATTTGTATGACCACCGAGGTACTTTTTTACAGATTTCGTTTCTTTTAATAGACTTAGTGTTCTTTCGATTTACTTTTCTTTTTTCGTTCAAATCAGTTGTAATTGCATCAAATAATATTTTGATTATTTGTTTTTTTTCTGCGTCATAATTATAATTCATTTTTACTTGTTCAGGTTCTGTAAATAAATAAGGTACGTGCGAATTTAAGCTTGACACTAATGAAAATTGACTGATTAGATTAAAAAGAAATGTAGTTACTAATAATTTTTTATCAAATGTTTTTCTATTTTCCTCTAATTTTGGAGAATTACTATTATTCTTTTTAGAAATCTTATTATAAAGAAAGATATCTTGAATTTTATTTATAAAAATGTTATTTTTTTTGTAAGTTTTTTCATGTTGGATTGAGGTTGAAAAACCGTTTTTTATTTGTCCACGGAAGGGTCCGTTTAACAAAGGATCTTTTCTTTTAGTTAAATATTTTTTTTTAGTTTCATCATCACAAAATCGAATTCTATTTTCGAATATATCGAGAGAAATCAATTTCTTATCTATCAGTTTTGTGCGATTTATAAATTCATTGCTCAATTTGTTTATTTTTTCTTCATTCCTATAGTACGAATCATTATACAAATCATCAGAGGAAATTTTCTTTTTTGTGAAGAAATCTATTTTTGTTTCCATCAGTTTTTCAAAACTTGATAAATTTTGTGGATACGTAAAAGATATTTTTTCTCTTCCATCACGTTGATATGTATGAAAAAAAAATTCTGAAATTTCATTTTTTACCATGTTTTCAAATTCATTATTTTTTATATATCGAAATGGACGCTTCCATCGTTTATAATTGAAAAGAATATTTATAAGAGGTTTTTGTAACATATCTTTATCTTTTTTTTTTCCTTTTTTAGAAATTTCATTGCTTTGTTTACTTTCTAATACTAATAGTTTTTTATTAAAAAAGGGGAGAGGTGTTCTTCCTAAATAATATAAACAGGTAACAAATAAGAAAAAAGCAAAGATTTTAAACATATAATTTCTAAATTCTGACAGAATGTCTTTTTTTGATTGAATACGGACATTAGATTTAATCCAATTATTTTGCTGTATGCAGATTAATAAAAATTCAATCCATTTTATAAAAAAAGTATGACCTATTATCCAACCAATAAAACTACTTGTTAAAAATAGCAATTTATTGTTACATCGAAACAAATAAATATTGATGAATCTCATGAATATGGAACTCGGTAAGAAAAGGGGATTTAAAAATTGAAAAAGAAGATTCTGAAAGAATCTTCTTTGAATACTAAAATTACGTATTGAATTTGGATTCTTGTATCCATAATTCAAAAAGTTTTTTTGACTATTGCCGAAGAACTGAAATAAAAGATAGGGTATAGCTATGACAGTTATTGTATGGGGTCTACCCAATGCTAAATGCAAAGGCGCATAATAGATAGACATGAACATTATGAGCTGTCCCGTAATAAACCCAGTTGTTGCTGCTATTTTCTTCTCGGTTCCTTCTTCCACAAGTCTAGCTCGAAGAAGGAAGAGATAAGAGGGCCCTATGGAAAATGTGGTCATAAAT
>NW_028196764.1:7500-10000 GCF_037176805.1 Vigna unguiculata
CCAGTGTCATCCCCCCAAGTTGTCGTTGCCAACAACCCAAGAGTCCATAGTATTCGGAGTTCTAGCGGGGCCTCCCCTTGCTTCCAACAACCCAAGAGTCCATAGTATTCGGAGTTCTAGCGGGGCCTCCCCTTGCTTCCAACAACCCAAGAGTCCGTAGTATTCGGAGTTCTAGCGGGACCTCCCCTTGCTTCCAACAACCCAAGAGTCCATAGTATTCGGAGTTCTAGCGGGGCCTCCCCTTGCTTCCAACAACCCAAGAGTCCGTAGTATTCGGAGTTCTAGCGGGGCCTCCCGTTGCTTCCAACAACCCAAGAGTCCATAGTATTCGGAGTTCTCGCGTGGCCTCCCATTGATTCAAACAACCCAAAAGTCCATCTTCTTCGCAGTTCAACATCGCCTCCCTCGTTTCCAACAGGCCCAAAGGTCGTCTTCTTCGCAGATCCACGAAGAGCTCATCACGATTTGCCACATTCCATTTCCCACGGGTTGTCAACAACACTTTCTCACACTTCCCGCAATCGAGTACGTGCATGACATGCCAAAGCACATCTTATTTGCCTTCCATCGCACTCAAGACGACGGGTTGTGGAAGAACGATATTGTTCACAACAAGTTCAAGGACAACGTCTCAATCAAGGGACACAACCGAATTATGTTGACTGGGTCGCTAAAGTAAACCCGAGTTCATATAATGCACCGCATCCAAAAGAACTAGCCACAACACGTGCATCACTGAGATGTTTCACTAGATGGAACACGTGCGTGACATTAGGATCCTCCAACACCTCTTCGTGATGGAAAGATAGAATTCGAAGCAACCACAGAAGTACCGTCTAGTGGGTAGGCAACACAGGGACTGATCAACCAATATCACCCAAGGCAACGGGTGAAAATGGAAGAGATGCATGCTTGACCGTTCGATACGCAAGGCATGGAGCCAGCCAGCAAGTGCATCTCGATTACAACTCACACACCCTCACGTTCGCAAGACACCACACCACAAGACGGTCCACCCCCCACCTACCATGGGCAAGCAAGCAAATGGAAACATCAAGTGACGCAGGGTCAAGCATCGCTAGGCATGAAAATAACTTTCCACAATATCCGAGGGACTAGCTGCCGAGCTAACCAACGATCAGTGACGACCGTGTGTTGGTATTAATAAAGCTCAACAACTATGAAGAGGCTAGTTGTGCCATGATAAACATGCTAACGCACGCACCACGTGAGGGGGGAGGCCTCATCAAGCTCCCTTTAAAACCTGCCAGTGTGGAGCTGGCCGGCTCAAGGAGCACTCCCCCCCTATAAGAGGTTAATATGCAAAAGGCAAAATTGTACAAGTAGATACACTTTTTTTGAGCAGACATAAGTCCATATCTCGGGCTATACTTCGAATTTTGATGCGATTTTTTGCAGTAATTCGTAGAATAATGGTATCTCCTTGCTCACCAAATTTCATAATTTTTCTCGAAGGGGAACTATTTTTTTTATTTTTTTTACTTACCGGGTATGTGTAAAATCGGGAAAAATAGAAAAGCACATGTAGACTTCGAATTTCGACCTCATTTTTTCCAGTCCACCACTAAACAATATCAGGAACCTCCCCACAAAATTTCATTCAGTTTGGCCAAGGTCTTAAATTTGACAAATTTTGGCACCAACCTATCTAGTCGCGGTGCACCGACCAACTTGGCCAAGTGCAAAATGCATCCAATTCAAAACTTTTGTGCACCAACACTTTTACAGTACTCATTTGGGGGCATTTGGAGGCCTTTCCAACCCTCACATCTCAAAAACCACGAATTTCATTTTTTCACAAATCTCCCCACCAAGCCATCTAGCTATGCCGTGGTGCACCGCCAACCTTGGCCATGTGCAAAACCCTCCGAACTCAAAACTTTCGTGCACCAAGAATTTCATGGTATTCATTTGGGGGCATTTGGAGGCCATTCCAACCCTCACATCTCAAAAACCACGAATTTCATTTTTTCACAAAACTCCCCACCAAGCCATTTAGCTATGCCGCGGTGCACCGCCAACCTTGGCCATGTGCAAAACCCTCCGAACTCAAAACTTTCGTGCACCAAGAATTTCATGGTATTCATTTGGGGACATTTGGAGGCCATTCCAACCCTCACATCTCAAAAACCACGAATTTCATTTTTTCACAAAACTCCACACAAGCCATCTAGCTATGCCGCGGTGCACCGACCAACTTGGCCATGTGCAAAACCCTCCGAACTCAAAACTTTCGTGCACCAAGAATTTCATGGTATTCATTTGGGGACATTTGGAGGCCATTCCAACCCTCACACCTCAAAAACCACGAATTTCATTTTTTCACAAAACTCCACACAAGCCATCTAGCTATGCCGCGGTGCACCGACCAACTTGGCCATGTGCAAAACCCTCCGAACTCAAAACTTTCGTGCACCAAGAATTTCATGGTATTCATTTGGGGACATTTGGAGGCCATTCCAACCCTCACACCTCAAAA
>NW_028196764.1:20000-22500 GCF_037176805.1 Vigna unguiculata
TCCGTAGTATTCGGAGTTCTAGCGGGGCCTCCCGTTGCTTCCAACAACCCAAGAGTCCATAGTATTCGGAGTTCTCGCGTGGCCTCCCATTGATTCAAACAACCCAAAAGTCCATCTTCTTCGCAGTTCAACATCGCCTCCCTCGTTTCCAACAGGCCCAAAGGTCGTCTTCTTCGCAGATCCACGAAGAGCTCATCACGATTTGCCACATTCCATTTCCCACGGGTTGTCAACAACACTTTCTCACACTTCCCGCAATCGAGTACGTGCATGACATGCCAAAGCACATCTTATTTGCCTTCCATCGCACTCAAGACGACGGGTTGTGGAAGAACGATATTGTTCACAACAAGTTCAAGGACAACGTCTCAATCAAGGGACACAACCGAATTATGTTGACTGGGTCGCTAAAGTAAACCCGAGTTCATATAATGCACCGCATCCAAAAGAACTAGCCACAACACGTGCATCACTGAGATGTTTCACTAGATGGAACACGTGCGTGACATTAGGATCCTCTAACACCTCTTCGTGATGGAAAGATAGAATTCGAAGCAACCACAGAAGTACCGTCTAGTGGGTAGGCAACACAGGGACTGATCAACCAATATCACCCAAGGCAACGGGTGAAAATGGAAGAGATGCATGCTTGACCGTTCGATACGCAAGGCATGGAGCCAGCCAGCAAGTGCATCTCGATTACAACTCACACACCCTCACGTTCGCAAGACACCACACCACAAGACGGTCCACCCCCCACCTACCATGGGCAAGCAAGCAAATGGAAACATCAAGTGACGCAGGGTCAAGCATCGCTAGGCATGAAAATAACTTTCCACAATATCCGAGGGACTAGCTGCCGAGCTAACCAACGATCAGTGACGACCGTGTGTTGGTATTAATAAAGCTCAACAACTATGAAGAGGCTAGTTGTGCCATGATAAACATGCTAACGCACGCACCACGTGAGGGGGGAGGCCTCATCAAGCTCCCTTTAAAACCTGCCAGTGTGGAGCTGGCCGGCTCAAGGAGCACTCCCCCCCTATAAGAGGTTAATATGCAAAAGGCAAAATTGTACAAGTAGATACACTTTTTTTGAGCAGACATAAGTCCATATCTCGGGCTATACTTCGAATTTTGATGCGATTTTTTGCAGTAATTCGTAGAATAATGGTATCTCCTTGCTCACCAAATTTCATAATTTTTCTCGAAGGGGAACTATTTTTTTTATTTTTTTTACTTACCGGGTATGTGTAAAATCGGGAAAAATAGAAAAGCACATGTAGACTTCGAATTTCGACCTCATTTTTTCCAGTCCACCACTAAACAATATCAGGAACCTCCCCACAAAATTTCATTCAGTTTGGCCAAGGTCTTAAATTTGACAAATTTTGGCACCAACCTATCTAGTCGCGGTGCACCGACCAACTTGGCCAAGTGCAAAATGCATCCAATTCAAAACTTTTGTGCACCAACACTTTTACAGTACTCATTTGGGGGCATTTGGAGGCCTTTCCAACCCTCACATCTCAAAAACCACGAATTTCATTTTTTCACAAATCTCCCCACCAAGCCATCTAGCTATGCCGTGGTGCACCGCCAACCTTGGCCATGTGCAAAACCCTCCGAACTCAAAACTTTCGTGCACCAAGAATTTCATGGTATTCATTTGGGGGCATTTGGAGGCCATTCCAACCCTCACATCTCAAAAACCACGAATTTCATTTTTTCACAAAACTCCCCACCAAGCCATTTAGCTATGCCGCGGTGCACCGCCAACCTTGGCCATGTGCAAAACCCTCCGAACTCAAAACTTTCGTGCACCAAGAATTTCATGGTATTCATTTGGGGACATTTGGAGGCCATTCCAACCCTCACATCTCAAAAACCACGAATTTCATTTTTTCACAAAACTCCACACAAGCCATCTAGCTATGCCGCGGTGCACCGACCAACTTGGCCATGTGCAAAACCCTCCGAACTCAAAACTTTCGTGCACCAAGAATTTCATGGTATTCATTTGGGGACATTTGGAGGCCATTCCAACCCTCACACCTCAAAAACCACGAATTTCATTTTTTCACAAAACTCCACACAAGCCATCTAGCTATGCCGCGGTGCACCGACCAACTTGGCCATGTGCAAAACCCTCCGAACTCAAAACTTTCGTGCACCAAGAATTTCATGGTATTCATTTGGGGACATTTGGAGGCCATTCCAACCCTCACACCTCAAAAACCACGAATTTCATTTTTTCACAAAACTCCCACCAAGCCTTCTAGCTATGCCGCGGTGCACCGACCAACTTGGCCATGTGCAAAACCCTCCGAACTCAAAACTTTCGTGCACCAAGAATTTCATGGTATTCATTTGGGGGCATTTGGAGGCCATTCCAACCCTCACACCTCAAAAACCACGAATTTCATTTTTTCACAAAACTCCACACAAGCCATCTAGCTATGCCGCGGTGCACCGACCAACTTGGCCATGTGCAAAACCC
>NW_028196764.1:42500-45000 GCF_037176805.1 Vigna unguiculata
CGCAGTTCGGTCTAGTTCACTCTTTTCCAGCATCATCCCCCCAAGTTGCCTTGTTCGCAGTTTGGCCTAGTTCACTCTTTTCCAGTGTCATCCCCCCAAGTTGCCTTGTTCGCAGTTTGGCCTAGTTCACTCTTTTCCAGTGTCATCCCCCCAAGTTGTCGTTGCCAACAACCCAAGAGTCCATAGTATTCGGAGTTCTAGCGGGGCCTCCCCTTGCTTCCAACAACCCAAGAGTCCATAGTATTCGGAGTTCTAGCGGGGCCTCCCCTTGCTTCCAACAACCCAAGAGTCCGTAGTATTCGGAGTTCTAGCGGGACCTCCCCTTGCTTCCAACAACCCAAGAGTCCATAGTATTCGGAGTTCTAGCGGGGCCTCCCCTTGCTTCCAACAACCCAAGAGTCCGTAGTATTCGGAGTTCTAGCGGGGCCTCCCGTTGCTTCCAACAACCCAAGAGTCCATAGTATTCGGAGTTCTCGCGTGGCCTCCCATTGATTCAAACAACCCAAAAGTCCATCTTCTTCGCAGTTCAACATCGCCTCCCTCGTTTCCAACAGACCCAAAGGTCGTCTTCTTCGCAGATCCACGAAGAGCTCATCACGATTTGCCACATTCCATTTCCCACGGGTTGTCAACAACACTTTCTCACACTTCCCGCAATCGAGTACGTGCATGACATGCCAAAGCACATCTTATTTGCCTTCCATCGCACTCAAGACGACGGGTTGTGGAAGAACGATATTGTTCACAACAAGTTCAAGGACAACGTCTCAATCAAGGGACACAACCGAATTATGTTGACTGGGTCGCTAAAGTAAACCCGAGTTCATATAATGCACCGCATCCAAAAGAACTAGCCACAACACGTGCATCACTGAGATGTTTCACTAGATGGAACACGTGCGTGACATTAGGATCCTCCAACACCTCTTCGTGATGGAAAGATAGAATTCGAAGCAACCACAGAAGTACCGTCTAGTGGGTAGGCAACACAGGGACTGATCAACCAATATCACCCAAGGCAACGGGTGAAAATGGAAGAGATGCATGCTTGACCGTTCGATACGCAAGGCATGGAGCCAGCCAGCAAGTGCATCTCGATTACAACTCACACACCCTCACGTTCGCAAGACACCACACCACAAGACGGTCCACCCCCCACCTACCATGGGCAAGCAAGCAAATGGAAACATCAAGTGACGCAGGGTCAAGCATCGCTAGGCATGAAAATAACTTTCCACAATATCCGAGGGACTAGCTGCCGAGCTAACCAACGATCAGTGACGACCGTGTGTTGGTATTAATAAAGCTCAACAACTATGAAGAGGCTAGTTGTGCCATGATAAACATGCTAACGCACGCACCACGTGAGGGGGGAGGCCTCATCAAGCTCCCTTTAAAACCTGCCAGTGTGGAGCTGGCCGGCTCAAGGAGCACTCCCCCCCTATAAGAGGTTAATATGCAAAAGGCAAAATTGTACAAGTAGATACACTTTTTTTGAGCAGACATAAGTCCATATCTCGGGCTATACTTCGAATTTTGATGCGATTTTTTGCAGTAATTCGTAGAATAATGGTATCTCCTTGCTCACCAAATTTCATAATTTTTCTCGAAGGGGAACTATTTTTTTTATTTTTTTTACTTACCGGGTATGTGTAAAATCGGGAAAAATAGAAAAGCACATGTAGACTTCGAATTTCGACCTCATTTTTTCCAGTCCACCACTAAACAATATCAGGAACCTCCCCACAAAATTTCATTCAGTTTGGCCAAGGTCTTAAATTTGACAAATTTTGGCACCAACCTATCTAGTCGCGGTGCACCGACCAACTTGGCCAAGTGCAAAATGCATCCAATTCAAAACTTTTGTGCACCAACACTTTTACAGTACTCATTTGGGGGCATTTGGAGGCCTTTCCAACCCACACATCTCAAAAACCACGAATTTCATTTTTTCACAAATCTCCCCACCAAGCCATCTAGCTATGCCGTGGTGCACCGCCAACCTTGGCCATGTGCAAAACCCTCCGAACTCAAAACTTTCGTGCACCAAGAATTTCATGGTATTCATTTGGGGGCATTTGGAGGCCATTCCAACCCTCACATCTCAAAAACCACGAATTTCATTTTTTCACAAAACTCCCCACCAAGCCATTTAGCTATGCCGCGGTGCACCGCCAACCTTGGCCATGTGCAAAACCCTCCGAACTCAAAACTTTCGTGCACCAAGAATTTCATGGTATTCATTTGGGGACATTTGGAGGCCATTCCAACCCTCACATCTCAAAAACCACGAATTTCATTTTTTCACAAAACTCCACACAAGCCATCTAGCTATGCCGCGGTGCACCGACCAACTTGGCCATGTGCAAAACCCTCCGAACTCAAAACTTTCGTGCACCAAGAATTTCATGGTATTCATTTGGGGACATTTGGAGGCCATTCCAACCCTCACATCTCAAAAACCACGAATTTCATTTTTTCACAAAACTCCACACAAGCC
>NW_028196764.1:55000-57500 GCF_037176805.1 Vigna unguiculata
ATTTCCCACGGGTTGTCAACAACACTTTCTCACACTTCCCGCAATCGAGTACGTGCATGACATGCCAAAGCACATCTTATTTGCCTTCCATCGCACTCAAGACGACGGGTTGTGGAAGAACGATATTGTTCACAACAAGTTCAAGGACAACGTCTCAATCAAGGGACACAACCGAATTATGTTGACTGGGTCGCTAAAGTAAACCCGAGTTCATATAATGCACCGCATCCAAAAGAACTAGCCACAACACGTGCATCACTGAGATGTTTCACTAGATGGAACACGTGCGTGACATTAGGATCCTCCAACACCTCTTCGTGATGGAAAGATAGAATTCGAAGCAACCACAGAAGTACCGTCTAGTGGGTAGGCAACACAGGGACTGATCAACCAATATCACCCAAGGCAACGGGTGAAAATGGAAGAGATGCATGCTTGACCGTTCGATACGCAAGGCATGGAGCCAGCCAGCAAGTGCATCTCGATTACAACTCACACACCCTCACGTTCGCAAGACACCACACCACAAGACGGTCCACCCCCCACCTACCATGGGCAAGCAAGCAAATGGAAACATCAAGTGACGCAGGGTCAAGCATCGCTAGGCATGAAAATAACTTTCCACAATATCCGAGGGACTAGCTGCCGAGCTAACCAACGATCAGTGACGACCGTGTGTTGGTATTAATAAAGCTCAACAACTATGAAGAGGCTAGTTGTGCCATGATAAACATGCTAACGCACGCACCACGTGAGGGGGGAGGCCTCATCAAGCTCCCTTTAAAACCTGCCAGTGTGGAGCTGGCCGGCTCAAGGAGCACTCCCCCCCTATAAGAGGTTAATATGCAAAAGGCAAAATTGTACAAGTAGATACACTTTTTTTGAGCAGA
Source organism: Vigna unguiculata (assembly GCF_037176805.1). Classification (NCBI taxonomy): domain Eukaryota; kingdom Viridiplantae; phylum Streptophyta; class Magnoliopsida; order Fabales; family Fabaceae; genus Vigna; species Vigna unguiculata. The sequence continues at coordinate 55,891 of NW_028196764.1, forward strand.
CATAAGTCCATATCTCGGGCTATACTTCGAATTTTGATGCGATTTTTTGCAGTAATTCGTAGAATAATGGTATCTCCTTGCTCACCAAATTTCATAATTTTTCTCGAAGGGGAACTATTTTTTTTATTTTTTTTACTTACCGGGTATGTGTAAAATCGGGAAAAATAGAAAAGCACATGTAGACTTCGAATTTCGACCTCATTTTTTCCAGTCCACCACTAAACAATATCAGGAACCTCCCCACAAAATTTCATTCAGTTTGGCCAAGGTCTTAAATTTGACAAATTTTGGCACCAACCTATCTAGTCGCGGTGCACCGACCAACTTGGCCAAGTGCAAAATGCATCCAATTCAAAACTTTTGTGCACCAACACTTTTACAGTACTCATTTGGGGGCATTTGGAGGCCTTTCCAACCCTCACATCTCAAAAACCACGAATTTCATTTTTTCACAAATCTCCCCACCAAGCCATCTAGCTATGCCGTGGTGCACCGCCAACCTTGGCCATGTGCAAAACCCTCCGAACTCAAAACTTTCGTGCACCAAGAATTTCATGGTATTCATTTGGGGGCATTTGGAGGCCATTCCAACCCTCACATCTCAAAAACCACGAATTTCATTTTTTCACAAAACTCCCCACCAAGCCATTTAGCTATGCCGCGGTGCACCGCCAACCTTGGCCATGTGCAAAACCCTCCGAACTCAAAACTTTCGTGCACCAAGAATTTCATGGTATTCATTTGGGGACATTTGGAGGCCATTCCAACCCTCACATCTCAAAAACCACGAATTTCATTTTTTCACAAAACTCCACACAAGCCATCTAGCTATGCCGTGGTGCACCGACCAACTTGGCCATGTGCAAAACCCTCCGAACTCAAAACTTTCGTGCACCAAGAATTTCATGGTATTCATTTGGGGACATTTGGAGGCCATTCCAACCCTCACATCTCAAAAACCACGAATTTCATTTTTTCACAAAACTCCACACAAGCCATCTAGCTATGCCGCGGTGCACCGACCAACTTGGCCATGTGCAAAACCCTCCGAACTCAAAACTTTCGTGCACCAAGAATTTCATGGTATTCATTTGGGGACATTTGGAGGCCATTCCAACCCTCACACCTCAAAAACCACGAATTTCATTTTTTCACAAAACTCCACACAAGCCATCTAGCTATGCCGCGGTGCACCGACCAACTTGGCCATGTGCAAAACCCTCCGAACTCAAAACTTTCGTGCACCAAGAATTTCATGGTATTCATTTGGGACATTTGGAGGCCATTCCAACCCTCACACCTCAAAAACCACGAATTTCATTTTTTCACAAAACTCCCACCAAGCCTTCTAGCTATGCCGCGGTGCACCGACCAACTTGGCCATGTGCAAAACCCTCCGAACTCAAAACTTTCGTGCACCAAGAATTTCATGGTATTCATTTGGGGGCATTTGGAGGCCATTCCAACCCTCACACCTCAAAAACCACGAATTTCATTTTTTCACAAAACTCCACACAAGCCATCTAGCTATGCCGCGGTGCACCGACCAACTTGGCCATGTGCAAAACCCTCCGAACTCAAAACTTTCGTGCACCAAGAATTTCATGATA
>NW_028196764.1:77500-80000 GCF_037176805.1 Vigna unguiculata
CCAAGTTGCCTTGTTCGCAGTTTGGCCTAGTTCACTCTTTTCCAGTGTCATCCCCCCAAGTTGCCTTGTTCGCAGTTTGGCCTAGTTCACTCTTTTCCAGTGTCATCCCCCCAAGTTGTCGTTGCCAACAACCCAAGAGTCCATAGTATTCGGAGTTCTAGCGGGGCCTCCCCTTGCTTCCAACAACCCAAGAGTCCATAGTATTCGGAGTTCTAGCGGGGCCTCCCCTTGCTTCCAACAACCCAAGAGTCCGTAGTATTCGGAGTTCTAGCGGGACCTCCCCTTGCTTCCAACAACCCAAGAGTCCATAGTATTCGGAGTTCTAGCGGGGCCTCCCCTTGCTTCCAACAACCCAAGAGTCCGTAGTATTCGGAGTTCTAGCGGGGCCTCCCGTTGCTTCCAACAACCCAAGAGTCCATAGTATTCGGAGTTCTCGCGTGGCCTCCCATTGATTCAAACAACCCAAAAGTCCATCTTCTTCGCAGTTCAACATCGCCTCCCTCGTTTCCAACAGGCCCAAAGGTCGTCTTCTTCGCAGATCCACGAAGAGCTCATCACGATTTGCCACATTCCATTTCCCACGGGTTGTCAACAACACTTTCTCACACTTCCCGCAATCGAGTACGTGCATGACATGCCAAAGCACATCTTATTTGCCTTCCATCGCACTCAAGACGACGGGTTGTGGAAGAACGATATTGTTCACAACAAGTTCAAGGACAACGTCTCAATCAAGGGACACAACCGAATTATGTTGACTGGGTCGCTAAAGTAAACCCGAGTTCATATAATGCACCGCATCCAAAAGAACTAGCCACAACACGTGCATCACTGAGATGTTTCACTAGATGGAACACGTGCGTGACATTAGGATCCTCCAACACCTCTTCGTGATGGAAAGATAGAATTCGAAGCAACCACAGAAGTACCGTCTAGTGGGTAGGCAACACAGGGACTGATCAACCAATATCACCCAAGGCAACGGGTGAAAATGGAAGAGATGCATGCTTGACCGTTCGATACGCAAGGCATGGAGCCAGCCAGCAAGTGCATCTCGATTACAACTCACACACCCTCACGTTCGCAAGACACCACACCACAAGACGGTCCACCCCCCACCTACCATGGGCAAGCAAGCAAATGGAAACATCAAGTGACGCAGGGTCAAGCATCGCTAGGCATGAAAATAACTTTCCACAATATCCGAGGGACTAGCTGCCGAGCTAACCAACGATCAGTGACGACCGTGTGTTGGTATTAATAAAGCTCAACAACTATGAAGAGGCTAGTTGTGCCATGATAAACATGCTAACGCACGCACCACGTGAGGGGGGAGGCCTCATCAAGCTCCCTTTAAAACCTGCCAGTGTGGAGCTGGCCGGCTCAAGGAGCACTCCCCCCCTATAAGAGGTTAATATGCAAAAGGCAAAATTGTACAAGTAGATACACTTTTTTTGAGCAGACATAAGTCCATATCTCGGGCTATACTTCGAATTTTGATGCGATTTTTTGCAGTAATTCGTAGAATAATGGTATCTCCTTGCTCACCAAATTTCATAATTTTTCTCGAAGGGGAACTATTTTTTTTATTTTTTTTACTTACCGGGTATGTGTAAAATCGGGAAAAATAGAAAAGCACATGTAGACTTCGAATTTCGACCTCATTTTTTCCAGTCCACCACTAAACAATATCAGGAACCTCCCCACAAAATTTCATTCAGTTTGGCCAAGGTCTTAAATTTGACAAATTTTGGCACCAACCTATCTAGTCGCGGTGCACCGACCAACTTGGCCAAGTGCAAAATGCATCCAATTCAAAACTTTTGTGCACCAACACTTTTACAGTACTCATTTGGGGGCATTTGGAGGCCTTTCCAACCCTCACATCTCAAAAACCACGAATTTCATTTTTTCACAAATCTCCCCACCAAGCCATCTAGCTATGCCGTGGTGCACCGCCAACCTTGGCCATGTGCAAAACCCTCCGAACTCAAAACTTTCGTGCACCAAGAATTTCATGGTATTCATTTGGGGGCATTTGGAGGCCATTCCAACCCTCACATCTCAAAAACCACGAATTTCATTTTTTCACAAAACTCCCCACCAAGCCATTTAGCTATGCCGCGGTGCACCGCCAACCTTGGCCATGTGCAAAACCCTCCGAACTCAAAACTTTCGTGCACCAAGAATTTCATGGTATTCATTTGGGGACATTTGGAGGCCATTCCAACCCTCACATCTCAAAAACCACGAATTTCATTTTTTCACAAAACTCCACACAAGCCATCTAGCTATGCCGCGGTGCACCGACCAACTTGGCCATGTGCAAAACCCTCCGAACTCAAAACTTTCGTGCACCAAGAATTTCATGGTATTCATTTGGGGACATTTGGAGGCCATTCCAACCCTCACATCTCAAAAACCACGAATTTCATTTTTTCACAAAACTCCACACAAGCCATCTAGCTATGCCGCGGTGCACCGACCAACTTGGCCATGT
>NW_028196765.1:0-5000 GCF_037176805.1 Vigna unguiculata
CATTCAGCCATGGATGCTTAGCGGGAATCCTCGTACATGGTGAATAACCAAATTCCAATTGAAGTGAAATCTTTCGGATAAATCAATGCAATTAGGAGGATTCGATGAAAGGACATCAATTCAAATCCTGGATTTTCGAATTGAGAGAGATATTGAGAGAAATCAAGAATTCTCGCTATTTCTTAGATTCATGGACCCAATTCAATTCAGCGGGATTTTTCATTCATATTTTTTTCCATCAAGAGAGTTTTATAAAACTCTTGGACTCCCGAATTTGGAGTATCCTACTTTCACGCAATTCACAGGGTTCAACAAGCAATCGATATTTCACGATCAAGTATGTAGTACTCTTTGTAGTAGCGGTCCTTATATATCGTATTAACAATCGAAAAATGGTCGAAAGAAAAAATCCCTATTTGACAAGGCTTCTTCCTATACCTATGAATTCCATTGGACCCAAAAATGATACATTGGAAGAATCATCTGAGTCTTCCAATATCAATAGGTTGATTGTTCCGCTCCTGTATCTTCCAAAAGGAAAAAAGATCTCTGAGAGTTCTTTCCTGGATCCGAAAGAGAGTACTCGGGTTCTCCCAATAACTAAAAAGTATATCATGCCTGAATTTAACTGGGATTCGCGGTGGTGGAGGAACTGGATAGGAAAAAAGAGCGATTCTAGTTGTAAGATATCTAATGAAACCATCGCTGGAATTGAGATCTCATTCAAAGAGAAAGATATCAAATATCTGGAGTTCCTTTTTGTATATTATATGGATGATCCGATCCGTAAGGACCATGATTGGGAATTTTTTGATCGTCTTTCCCCGAGAAAGAGGCGAAACATAATCAACTTGAATTCGGGACAGCTATTCGAAATCTTAGTGAAAGACTGGATTTATTATCTCATGTTTGCTTTTCGTGAAAAAATACCAAAGGAAGTGGAGGGTTTCTTCAAACAACAAGGGACTGGGTCAATTATTCAATCAAATGATATTGAGCATGTTTCGCATCTCTTCTTGAGAAACAAGCGGGCTATTTCTTTGCAAAATTGTGCTCAATTTCATATGTGGCAATTCCGTCAAGATCTCTTCGTTAGTTGGGGGAAGAGTCCGCACGAATCGGATTTTTTGAGGAACATGTCACGAGAGAATTGGATTTGGTTAGACAATGTGTGGTTGGGAAACAAGGATCGGTTTTTTAGCAAGGTACGGAATGTATCATCAAATCTTCAATATGATTCCACGAGATCTAGTTTCATTCAAGTAACGGATTCTAGCCAATTGAAAGGATCTTCTGATCAATCCAAGGATTCTTTCGATTCCATTAGGAATGAGGATTCGAAATATCACACATTGATCAATCAAAGAGAGATTCAACAACTAAAAGAAAGATCGATTCTTTGTTGGGATCCTTCCTTTCTTCAAACGGAACGAACAGAGATAGAATCAGAGCGATTCCTTAAAATCCTTTCTGGATATTCCTCAATGTGCCGACTATTCATGGAACGTGAGAAGCAGATGAATAATCATCTGCTTCCGGAAGAAATCGAAGAATTTTTTGGGAATCCTGCAAGAGCCACTCGTTCTTTTTTCTCTGACAGATGGTCAGAACTTCATCTGGGTTCGAATCCTACTGATAGGTCTACTAGAGATCAGAAATTGTTGAAAAAAGAACAAAAGAAACATCTTGCTTTTTCCAGGCGATCGGAAAAGAAAGAAATAGTGAATTTATTCAAGATAATTATGTACTTACAAAATACCGTCTCAATTCATCCTATTTCATCCTATCGAGGATGTGATATGGTTCCAAAGGGTGAACTGGACAGTTCCAATAAGATTTCATTCTTGAACAAAAATCCATTTTGGGGTTTATTTCATCTATTCCATGACCGGAACAGGGGGAGATACACGTTACACCACGATTTTGAATCAGAAGATATATTTCAAGAAATGGCAGATCTATTCACTCTATCAATAACCGAGCCGGATCTGGTGTATCATAAGGAATTTGATTTTTCTATGGATTCCTCCGGATTGGATCAAAAACATTTCTTGAATGAGTTATTGAACTCCAGGGATGAATCGAAAAAGCACTCTTTATTGGTTCTACCTCCTCTTTTTTATGAAGAGAATGAATCTTTTTATCGAAGGATCATAAAAAAATGGGTCCAGACCTCTTGCGGAAATAATGTGGAAGATCCAAAACCTAAAATAGTTGTATTTGCTAGCAACAACATAATGGAGGCAGTCAATCAATATAGATTGATCCGAAATCTGATTCAAATCCAATATAGCACCCATGGTTACATAAGAAATGTATTGAATCGATTCAATTGCAACTTCGAATATGGAATTCAAAGGTATCAAATAGGAAATGATACTCTGAATCATCGAACTAGAATGAAATACACGATCAACCAACATTTATCAAATTTGAAAAAGAGTCAGAAGAAGTGGTTCGATCCTCTTATTTTGATTTCTCGAACGGAGAGATCTATGAATTGGGATCCTAATGTATATAGATACAAATGGTCCAATGGGAGCAAGAATTTCCAGGAACATTTGGACTATTTCATTTCTGAGCAGAATAGCCGTTTTCAAGTAGTGTTCGATCGATTACATATTAATCAATATTCGATTGATTGGTCTGAGGTTATCGACAAAAAAGATTTGTCTAAGTCACTTTGTTTATTTTTGTCCAAGTTACTTCTTTTTTTGCCCAAGTTTCTTCTCTTTTTGTCTAACTCACTTCCTTCTTTTTTATTTGTGAGTTTTGGGGGTATCCCCATTCATAGGTCCGAGATCCACATCTATGAATTGAAAGGTCCGAATGATCCACTCTGTAATCAGTTATTAGAATCAATAGGTCTTCAAATCTTTCATTTGAAAAAAAGGAAACCCTTATTATTGGATGACCAAGATACTTCCCAAAAATCGAAATTCTTGATCAATGGAGGAACAATATCACCATTTTTGTTCAATAAGATACCAAAGTGGATGATTGACTCATTCCATACTAGAAAGAATCGCAGGAAATCTTTTGATAACACAGATTCCTATTTCTCAATGATATCCCACGATCCAGACAATTGGCTGAATCCCGTGAAACCATTTCATAGAAGTTCATTGATATACTATTTTTATAAAGCAAATCGACTTCGATTCTTGAATAATCAATATCACTTCTGCTTCTATTGTAACAAAAGATTCCCTTTTTATGTGGAAAAGGCCCGTATCAATAATTATGATTTTACGTATGGACAATTCCTCAAAATCTTGTTCATTCGCAACAAAATCTTTTCTTTTTGCGATGGTCAAAAAAAACATGCTTTTTTGAAGAGAGATACTATTTCACCAATCGAGTTACAGGTATCTAACATATTGATACCTAACGATTTTCCGCAAAGTGGCGACGAAGGGTATAACTTCTACAAATCTTTCCATTTTCCAATTCGATACGATCCATTCGTTCGTGGAGCTATTTACTCGATCGCAGACATTTCTGGAACACCTCTAACAGAGGGACAAATAGTCCATTTTGAAAAAACTTATTGTCAACCTCTTTCAGATATGAATATACCTGATTCAGAAGGGAAGAACTTGTATCAGTATCTCAATTTCAATTCAAACATGGGTTGGATTCACACTCCATGTTCTGAGAAATATTTACCATCCGAAAAAAGGAAAAAACGGAGTTCTTGTCTACAAAAATGCCTTGAGAAAGGTCAGATGTATAGAACCTTTCAACAAGATAGTGTTTTTTCAACTCTCTCAAAATGGAATCTATTCCAAACATATATACCATGGTTCCTTACCTCGACGGGGTACAAATATCTAAATTTCATATTTTTAGATACTTTTTCAGACCTATTGCCGATACTAAGTAGCAGCCAAAAATTTGTATCCATTTTTCATGATATTATGCATGGGTCAGATATATTATGGCGAATTCGTCAGATTCCATTGTGTCTTCCACAATGGAATCTGATAAGTGAGATTCCGGGTAATTGTTTCCATAATCTTCTTCTGTCCGAAGAAATGACTCATCGAAATAATGAGTTACTATTGATATCGACACATCTGAGATCGCTAAATGTTCAGGAGTTCTTCTATTCAATCCTTTTCCTTCTCCTTGTTGCTGGATATCTCGTTCGTACACATCTTCTCTTTGTTTCTCGAGTCTATAGTGAGTTACAGACAGAGTTCGAAAAGGTAAAATCTTTGATGATTCCATCATACATGATTGAGTTGCGAAAACTTCTGGATAGGTATCCTACATCTGAACTGAATTCTTTCTGGTTAAAGAATATCTTTCTAGTTGCTCTGGAACAATTAGGAGATTCTCTAGAAGAAATACGGAGTTTTGCTTTTGGTAGCAACATGCTATGGGGTGGTGGTCCCGCTTATGGGGTCAAATCCATACGTTCTAAGAATAAATATTGGAATCTCATCGATCTCATAAGTATTATACCAAATCCCATCAATCGAATCGCTTTTTCGAGAAATACGAGACATCTAAGTCATCCAAGTAAAGCAATCTATTCCTTGATAAGAAAAATAAAAAACGTGAATGGTGATTGGATTGATGATCAAATAGAATCCTGGGTCTCGAACACTGATTCGATTGATGATAAAGAAAAAGAATTCTTGGTTCAGTTTTCTACCTTAACAACAGAAAAAAGGATTGATCAAATTCTATTGAGTCTTACTCATAGTGATCTTTTATCAAAGAATAACTCTGGTTATCAAATAAGTGAACAACCGGGAGCAATTTACTTACGATACTTAGTTGACATTCAAAAAAAGTATCTAATGATTTATGAATTCAATACATCCTGTTTAGTAGAAAGACGTATATTCCTTGCTAATTATCAGACAATTACTTATTCACACACCTTGTGGGGGGCTAATAGTTTGCATTTCCCATCTCATGGAAAACCCTTTTCGCTCCGCTTAGCCCTACCTCCCCCTAGTAGGGGTATTTTAGTGATAGGTTCTATA
>NW_028196765.1:22500-40000 GCF_037176805.1 Vigna unguiculata
GAAGTTTCCTTCGTAACTCGTCAAATTTCTTCACAGCGGCTCCCTTCCATGCCTCATTTCATAGGGAACCTCAAACTGGCTCTATTTCATTATATTACATCCATAAACTAATTCCATTCATTTAATATCCCTATCTTTGGTGTTATTGAGATAAGAGATGTCGTTTCTATTTCTAGTCTATCTATTTCTATAAATGGAAAATTATGCAAAATTGAAAATTGAAAAATCGTTATATAATAATCCAAAAATTGCAATAGAAAAGAAAAAGAGAGGTTTGAGATGATTTTTCAATCTTTTATACTGGAGAATCTAGTATTCTTATGCATGAAGATAATGAATTCGATAGTTGTGGTCGGACTCTATTATGGATTTATGACCACATTTTCCATAGGGCCCTCTTATCTCTTCCTTCTTCGAGCTAGACTTGTGGAAGAAGGAACCGAGAAGAAAATAGCAGCAACAACTGGGTTTATTACGGGACAGCTCATAATGTTCATGTCTATCTATTATGCGCCTTTGCATTTAGCATTGGGTAGACCCCATACAATAACTGTCATAGCTATACCCTATCTTTTATTTCAGTTCTTCGGCAATAGTCAAAAAAACTTTTTGAATTATGGATACAAGAATCCAAATTCAATACGTAATTTTAGTATTCAAAGAAGATTCTTTCAGAATCTTCTTTTTCAATTTTTAAATCCCCTTTTCTTACCGAGTTCCATATTCATGAGATTCATCAATATTTATTTGTTTCGATGTAACAATAAAATTACTAGAAAGATTAATATATCTAGAATATACAATAATATATACGAAGCTATTCGCCCCCCCCCCACATATTTGATAGCTTCTCCTAGAAAAAAACTTGTAATACCTATTCCATTCGTAATTCCATCAATTCTTTTTTTATCAAAAAAAGAATTTAATTTCACTAATCTTCTGATACTAGCAATTAAAGATTTTTCATAAAAAAGATCTATATAACCATGATTATACGACCAATTATATATGATATTTTGAAAATGATCGGCAACATTTTTTTTAAGAAAACTTTTTTCAAATAAATTTAATAAATTCAAATTTTTTAAATAGGAATAAACCGATTTGTAAAAAAAAGACGCTAGAAATATTCCCCAAAAAGTGAAACTCAAAGAAAAAGTTGCGTTTGTGAAAAATTCATAATAATTCATAAAATTTTCTGAATCTTTATGTAAAAGATCTATAAACGGAATTAACAATTTTGATAAAATATCCAAATGTATTCCGTCTTGACTGAAAGAAATTCCTACAGCACCAACGAATAAAGTAAAGAGCGCTAAAATAAGCATAGAAAATCGCATAGTATTGTTAGATTCATTAGGATATAAACAAGCAGTTTTTTTAGTGCCAAAATGCATAATACCAAAAACAAGATGTTTTATATTTTTAATATTTTGATTAACGCGATGTAGATATCTCTTCCGGATAAAAAAAGAAGTTATTTCATTCTTTTTTATTTTTAGTAAAACTAAGAAAAAATTTTCGTTTTTTCTTTTAAGTTTTACTTGTTTCTTCCCCCATAAAGATATTGAATAGAATGAACTATTTTTTTTTCCATTAAAATTCAAAAAATGAACGTTTAAATATCCCTCAAAAACAAGTAAATAAATTCGAAACATATAAAATGCAGTTAATCCTGCTGCAGAACAAGCTATTATTGCAAAAATTGGTGAATACAACCAACTATCATTAAGAATCTCATCCTTAGACCAAAAACAGGCAAAGGGTGGAATACCGCAAAGAGAGAGTGTACCCACTAAAAAAAAAGTTTTTGTAATTGGTACATGTTTTGTTAAACCGCCCATAAAAACCATATTTTGACTTTTAGCTGGAGAATATCCGACAAGAGCTTCCATTGAATGAATAATGGATCCAGATCCTAAAAACAACAATGCTTTTGAATAAGCATGAGTAATCAAATGAAATAAAGCACCTCGATAAGATCCCATACCCAAAGCTAACATCATATAACCCAATTGAGACATTGTAGAATAGGCCAAATTTTTCTTAATATCTTTTTGAGCAATAGCTAAAGTAGCTCCTAATATTACTGTTATTATACCTATAAAAGCTATTGCGTTCATTATTTTGGGTAGCACTATGAAAAGAGGAAAAAGACGAGCCACAAGAAAAATTCCAGCGGCTACCATAGTAGCAGCATGTATAAGGGCAGAAATTGGAGTAGGTCCCTCCATAGCATCGGGTAGCCATACATGAAGAGGAAATTGGGCAGATTTTGCAACTGAGCCACAAAATAGCAAGAGGGCAAACAGAGTAAAAAAAAAAATATTCATTTCATTTTTAGAAATCAAATTATTTATAATTTGAAACAAATGCCGAAATTCCAAACTACCCGTTATCCAATAAAGACCTAAAATTCCCAATAATAAACCAAAATCCCCTACACGATTCGTTACAAATGCTTTTTGACAAGCATTTGCCGCAATAGGGCGGGTGAACCAAAAGCCTATTAATAAATAAGAACACATTCCAATTAATTCCCAAAAAAAATAAATTTGTATCAAATTCGAACTAGTAACTAATCCCAACATTGAAATATTAAAAAGAGTAAGATAAGCAAAAAATCTCAAATATCCTTGATCATGAGACATATAATTATCACTATAAATAAGAACGAGAATGCCAACCGTAGTAATTAATATTGACATAATAGAAGTAAGTGAATCGATCAAGTACCCAAACTCTAAAGAAATATCATTATTTATGGTCCAAGACCATACATATTGAAAAAACAAACTATTCTTGATTTGATGAATAGACAAATCAAGCGAAAAAATCATAACTATAGTTAACAATAAGATACTAGGAAAAGCCCAAATACGGCGAATATTTTTCGTTGCAGTGGGAAAAAGTAGAAGTCCCACTCCTATTAACATCGGAACTGGGAATGGAATAAAAGGTATGATCCATGAATATTGATGTGTATATTCCATACAATAAAGAAAAAAAATTAGGATTCTAATGAATTTGGTTTCTTAGGTTTTTCTTTTATCTTTTTTGTAAAGTAAAGGAATGGTTTCGGTTAATAACAAAGAAAGATAGAATTTAATAAAATAGAATAATCGATTATTCATTATTCTGACTCTTTGGACAATATTTTTTGAACATTGGTTTAGTTCATTAAATTTAACTTAACTAATTAAGTTTTTATTACAATAAGAAATAGCGATTTGGGGAAAACTTTCTAAAAAGTATTATATTCTTATTATAAATATAATAAAAACAAAAATGGAAATTCAAATATATAAAATATATGTCTAATTAGAGATAAACTTAATTTTCATTTACCGCAAAATGTCTTTCACATAAAATTCTATAACAATAAAAAACTATACTAATTCTATGGCAGTTCCAAAAAAGCGCACGTCTATATCAAAAAAACTTATTCGGAACACTTTATGGAAAAAGAAGGGATATTTTACAGCATTAAAAGCTTTTTCATTAGGGCAATCTATTTTTACGGGGAATTCAAAAAGCTTTTTCTGTAACAAATATAAACGTTAGAATAATTTCAATTAACTGGATTCAACGACTCTTTTTTAAATACAAAAATATGAATATAAAATTGATATAGAATATAAGATTCAGTTATGAATTTAGGATATTTACATTCTATATTATGATATTTACATTCTATATTTAATAGATTCTAATAGAATTCTTTAAAATTATTTTATTGAATGTTTAGTAAACAAATATTGTGTTTTAATTGATTCTTTGAATCTCGACAATTGACTAAAATTGGGTTATTATGGTTTCGAGTCAGCCGCTATGGTGAAATTGGTAGACACGCTGCTCTTAGGAAGCAGTGCTAGAGCATCTCGGTTCGAGTCCGAGTAGCGGCATCTTATCTTCTAAAAAAAAGTTCCTATAAAGAATTATTATTTCTATTCCAAGTATTTCTATTTTTTCATTCTATATGGTATTTTCCACTTTAGAGCATATATTAACTCATATATCCTTTTCGGTCGTATCTATTTTAATTTCAATTCATTTGATAACCTTATTATTAGGCAATGAAATCATAGGATTATACAATTTGTTCAAAAAAGGCATGATAATAACCTTTTTTTGTATCACAGGATTGTTAGTTACTCGTTGGATTTTTTCAGGCCATTTACCATTTAGTAATTTATATGAATCATTAATATTTCTTTCATGGACTTTTTCTATCTTTTATATGGTTCTTTGCTTCAAAAAACAAAAAAATGACTATTTCAATACAATAATAACACCAAGTATTCTTTTTACCCAAGGCTTTGCTACTTCGGGTCTTTTAACCGAAATGCATGAATCCTTAAAATTAGTGCCTGCTTTACAGTCCCATTGGTTAATGATGCACGTAAGTATGATGATATTGGGTTATACAACTCTTTTATGTGGATCATTAATATCAGTGGCTATTTTAGTCATTACATTTCAAGAACTCATACAAATTCTTGGTAAAAGCAAGACTTTGTTTTTTTTTAATGAATCCTTTTCTTTTGCTGAAATCAAATATATGAATATGAATGATAAAAAGAATATTTTACAACAAACTCCTTTTCCGTTTTATTCGTCTTATAGAAATTATTATAGATATCAATTTATTCAACAATTGGATCGTTGGGGTTACCGTACTATTAGTCTAGGTTTTATCTTTTTAACAATAGGTAATATATCTGGAGCAGTATGGGCTAATGAGGCATGGGGATCATATTGGAATTGGGATCCAAAGGAAACTTGGGCTTTTATTACTTGGACTATTTTCGCAATTTATTTACATACTAGAAAAAATAAAAAATTGGAATATAGAAATTCTTCAATAGTGGCCTCCATAGGCTTTCTTATAATTTGGATATGTTATTTAGGGATAAATCTTTTAGGAATAGGACTACATAGTTATGGTTCATTTACACCTAATTAATTTAAAAAAATTCACAAATATTGGGAACATTCTATAGAATAAGAAAAAAAACTCCCAATAAAATGATTAAGACCCCATTGAATCAAGTAATGTAATATTGATTCAAGGGGTTCTCACAAACAACAAAAATATTCAATTAGAATTCAATTTCATTTTTATGTAATTAAGAAAATACAAAAAGAAATCCATTTTTTTTTATTGTGCATCGGATTGATTTCTATTTTTTCTTTTTCATTTATTCCCAAAAACTATCTATAAAAAATGAGAGAGAATAGCTTCAACCTTGTCAGCCGAAATTGAAAAAATAAAATCTGGATAAATGCCAATACTTATTACGGGTATAAGGATAGAAATTGAAATAAATAATTCTCGTGGCCCCGAATCAAAAAAATAAGAATTTTGTTTATTAAAAAGCTTGTATCCATAAAACATTTGACGTAAGATAGATAATAAATAAATAGGAGTTAATATCATTCCAATTGCAGTTACAAAAGTTATGAGTATTTTTGTGATGAAAAGATATTTTTGATTGGTAATTATTCCCAATAATACTATAAATTCTGCAACAAAACCGCTCATGCCCGGTAATGCAAGAGAAGCCATCGATAAGGTAGTGAAAATCGTGAATATTTTTGGCATTGGGATAGCCATTCCACCCATTTCGTCGAGATAAAGAAGACGTAGTCTATCATAACTAGTTCCCAGCCAAGAAAAAAAGGGCAGCACCAATAAATCCGTGAGAGATTATTTGTAAAATAGCCCCATTCAGCCCTGTCTCGCTTATAGAACCAATTCCTAAAATTAAGAAACCCATATGAGAGACCGAGGAATAAGCTATTCTTTTTTTTACATTGCGTTGACCAAGAGATGTTGAAGCTGCATAGATTATTTGAATGGAACCTAATAACATTAACCAGGGACAAAATATAGAATGAGCGCGAGATAATAATTCCATATTAATTCGAACCAACCCATATGCTCCCATTTTTAATAATATTCCGGCTAAAAGCATACAAGTGCTGTAATGCGCCTCTCCATGGGTATCAGGTAACCATGTATGTAAGGGTATAATTGGTGATTTGACAGCAAAAGCAATAAGAAATCCCATATAGAAGATTATTTCCAGTGCCACGGGATATGATTGATTAGTTAATGATTCAAAATTTAATGTTGGTTCATTAGAACTATAGAAACCCATACCCAGAATTCCCAGTAATAAAAAAACAGAACTTCCCGCAGTGTACAAAATAAACTTTGTAGCTGAATACAAACGTTTTTTTCCACCCCACATAGATAAAAGTAGATAAACGGGAATTAATTCTAATTCCCACATGATGAAAAAAAGTAAAATGTCTTGAGAAGAAAATGTTCCTAGTTGACCACTATACATTGCTAACATTAGAAAATAGAATAATTTAGATTCTCGAGTAACCGGTTGAGCTGATAACGTAGCTAACGTAGTGATAAATCCCGTTAATAAAAGGGGTCCTAGAGAGAGTCCATCTATTCCGAATCTCCAGTAAAAGTCAAAAAAATGGATCCATTTATAATTTTCTGTCAATTGGATTAGTGGATCATCTAATTCGAAATGATAACAAAATACATAGGTTATTAGAAGGAGATCTATGAAACATATACAATAAGTATACCATTTAATTGTCTTATTTCCTTTATGGGGAAATAAGACAATTAAAGAACCTCCGACTATTGGCAAAACTACAACTGTTGTTAACCAAGGAAAATAATTCGTGATAAAAATAAGATATACTTAGACTACAAAAACCCGGGCTCAAAATATTTTTTTATTTTGAGCCCGGGTTTTTGCCAGTAAAAAAAAGTACTTGTATGCGGTTCTTTTTGAAACGTATCAATAAGCTAGACCCATGCTTCGAGTTGTTTCATGCCATAAATAAACTCTAACACTTAAGAAATCCGTCGGACAGGCGGATTCACACCTCTTACAACCAACACAGTCCTCTGTTCTTGGGGCAGAAGCAATTTGTTTAGCTTTACATCCGTCCCAAGGTATCATTTCTAATACATCTGTTGGGCAGGCTCGTACACATTGAGTACATCCTATACATGTATCATAAATCTTTACTGAATGTGACATTGGAACATAATCCTTGAACATCAAAAATTCAACATTTTCAATCTAGTAAATTGGTAAACCAATTATATATATCTATATATGATATATATATATCTATATATATATATCTATATTATATACCAGATGAATCAATGATTTATAAGAATTTTGCTACTAAAAATATATTTATAGATTAATAACTAATAAGAGAATAGAACCAAGATACTTTGATTTCTTATCTTTGTTTTCGCAAACGCAAACATGATTAAAAAGGATATATCATTTCTGCTAATTTGAATGGATTATATAGTACACACTATTCAAAATTAGACTTTTTTTTATGAATAATACTATTTATTCAACAAATTTGATTGATTGATACGGGTTGATTTTCTATTACGATATATTGAGGAAACAATAGCTGGTCCGATAGCTGCTTCAGCGGCTGCAACAGCTATAACAAAAATTGAAAAAATATTTCCTTTTAGTTGCCGCCTATCAAAAAAATCAGAAAAGGTTACGAGATTTATATTAACTGCATTTAGTATAAGTTCAAGACACATAAGGGCTCTAACCATATTTCGGCTCGTGATCAATCCATAGATACCTATAGAAAATAAATAAGCACTCAAAACAAGTGTATGCTCGAATATCATTGACCAACTCCTTTTCAATTTTTATTCATTTCGATATGAATATGAATTCAACGGATTTTATTGCCTAACATAATAAGTCTACAACAAAATCAAGTATTTGCAAAAAGATTTTATACTTTATACATAAATATTCTTTTTCCTTAACATATAATTCAACAAAAAAGAAATGTAATAAATTCTAACAAAATGTAATTTATATTATTTTATTAGTTCGAAAACTTTCTTATTGGCGAGCCACAAAAATTGCACCTATTAAAGCAACTAAAAGAATTATTGAAATTAGTTCAAATGGAAGAAAAAAATCTGTTGATAAATGAATTCCAATTTGTTGACTAGTACTTATCAAATCTTGCTCTAAAATCTGATTGGGTCTTGTCGTCCAAATAATTCCGTGCCATGATGTCTCTAGAATAGTAGTTATTTGTGAAAGAAAGATACTGGTACAAACCATCAAAGTAATTCCATCCCCAACGGTCCAAACACGAAAATTTTGGTAATAGTCCGAACCATTCATAAACATCACAGCAAATATTATTAAAACATTTATAGCGCCCACGTAAATAAGTAGCTGTGAGGCAGCTACGAAATGGGAGTTTGATAAAATATAGAATAAAGATACACAAACAAGAACTAGTCCCAATGAAAAAGCAGAAAAAATCGGATTCGTAAAGAATACTACTCCTAGACTTCCTAATATGAGACCTGATCCAAGAAAGATTAAAATAAAATCATGTAGCGATTCGGACAAATCCATTATATGTAAAATAAAAGATAAATAGAAATTTCATGACCTTATTGATATGACCAGGAAAAAACTTGTTAAATACGAAAATTATCTGTGCATAGAAATTCACCAAATCCTAAGATAAGATATGTGAATTGTTATTAGGTACAGTTGTTATAGAATCAATGGAATTTCATTCTTTTCTTTATGCCAAAGAGTCATTTCAAAAAAATAGAATATCTTTTTTTTTATTCTATATATAGAGAAATTCAATTATTTTTGTGAAGAATTTTGAAATCATTTTATTTGAATTGTTCGAATTGTATAATCATCAATTACTGATACTGGTAAACGACCCAAAGCAATTAGATTATAATTCAATTCGTGGCGATCATAAGTTGAAAGTTCATATTCTTCGGTCATTGATAAACAATTTGTTGGACAATACTCAATACAGTTACCACAAAATATACAGATTCCAAAATCAATACTGTAATTAAGCAACCGTTTTTTTCGAATATCAGTTTCTAGTTTCCAATCAACAATGGGTAGATCTATAGGACAGACACGAACACATACTTCACAAGCAATGCATTTATCAAATTCAAAATGTATTCGACCGCGAAAACGTTCTGATGAGATTATTTTTTCATAAGGATATTGAATAGTTACGGGTAACCTATTTGCATGAGATAAGGTAATCATGAGACCTTGACCAATATATCTAGCAGCTCGTATTATTTGTTCACTATAATTTATGAATTCAGTTACCATAAGGAACATATCGTGAATAGCTCTGAATATTTTTTTTCTTTCTCTTGTTTAAAACAAGTTCTGAATTTTGAATATAGAAGGTCCACATTTTTTTTACAGTGAAAACAGTTGAGACGACGTTGTTAATAATAGATTACCAAGAGAAATGGGTAAAAGAAACTTCCACCCAAGATTTAATAATTGATCTATTCGTAGCCTAGGCAAAGTCCATCTTGTTGTGATAGAAACGAATATGAATAAATAAGTTTTAACTAGTGTAATAAAGATACCAATTATCGTTACAAAAACTCCGTATGTTTTATTTATTTGAAAAAAATTAGAAACGAAGATGTACGGAATAGAGAAATTTGAACCACCAAAATAAAGAACTGTTACAAATAAGGAAGAAACGAATAGGTTTAAATAGGAAGCAACATAAAATAAACCAAATTTGATACCGGAATATTCGGTTTGATAACCCGCTATTAGTTCTTCTTCCGCTTCTGGTAAATCAAAAGGTAATCTTTCACATTCTGCTAGGGAAGAGATTAGAAAAACGAGGAAACCCATAGGTTGCCGCCACAAATTCCATCCCCAAAAACCATATTTGGATTGTGCATCAACTATATCAACTGTACTTAAACTGTTAGATAATCCTAGTCGGTGATGACATTACTGTTACCATCTCTATTACAGAACCGTACATGAGATTTTCATCTCATACGGCTCCTTTAAAGCCTTAAAAAAATATAAGAACCCGGCCAATTATTTCTCCCTTGATATATCCCTAAGATAGATAAGATTCTATTTTCTCGGACGGTTCTGAATTAGACCCATGGAATTCTGTCTGTTCTAAAAAAAATTTTTAAATGAATACACACTTATTTAAAAAATAAAAACATTTGCACATTTATTGAATTTCTTTAGATAAATAAAAAATACAAAAGGTACTTCTGAATTGATCTCATCCTTTAAAAAATTCAAAATTAAATTTGTTGAGTAATAACTTAATTTCATTTTTGCATAAAATACTCTTTTAAAATTATCAAGAACTCCCACATCATTTTCGATTCCGAAAAATAATTAGATGTTCTTTTTTTAAATTATGATTATCTCCATAAATATGGAGTATATAAGACAAAAAAGAAAAAGGAGATCACTTTTACCTCTTATCTTATTCCTTTTTGTGCAAGCAAAAGGGGACTTCAAAAAATTAAAGGATTATTTCGTTCCTGATAGTTATTTATTCAATCAATGGATGGAAGTATACTCTAGATCGGAATTGGGGGGAGTACTGCCTTATTTTTTCTACCAACTTCAAGTCCCCATTAGTATTCTTTTTATATTATACATAAATTGGATAATTTAAAAAAGAAATATACGTTACTAATCTTTTGTGTATTTTGGTGTTTCTAGCCATCCATTAATTTTTTTTATTATATTAATGCCTTTTTTTAATTTTGTTAATATATGTATGCTAATTCATACAAATGATATTGAAAATTTGAAAAAGGTTGGTCTTTTGCGTCCGCTTCAAGACAGGATTACTAATCAACAAATCTTGGGAAAAACAACCACTTCTATACATAGAATATAATATATAGAATCTAATTCTAGAATTTCATTGATTTTTTCACCTTATTCTTATACATAGAAAATTAGACTCAATATTTTTACTGCAATTTGAAATCATCATACTTTCTCTATAAGTAATAGAGTATTCTATAAATTATATTCAAAAAAAGCTGTTTTATTGCACTCATATAACTATCTGATTCAATTATTCAATCCAAATGCGAAAAGAATATATATATATTCTTTATAGATTCTTTTTGTACTTTAAATATAAGGAGAGGCTTATAAGAAATAGTATCAAAAAATTTATGTCTCAACGAAGCACACATAGAGATATCGATAACACACATAGAGTTAATGGTATTTCATAACTAATTGATTGAGCAGCTGCTCGTAGACCACCCAAAAAGGAATATTTATTATTTGACCCATATCCTGACATAAGAAGTCCAATGGGGGCAATACTCGAAATAGCAATCCATAAAAAAACACCAATATTCAGATCAGATAAAACAAAGTTATAGCCAAAAGGAATTACTGAATAGCTTATTATAATGGATATGACTGAGATAGATGGGCCGAAACTAAATAAACGAATATCTCCTCTAGATGGAATAAGATTCTCTTTAAAAAGTAATTTTGTTCCGTCTGCTAGAGCTTGAAGAACTCCAAAAGGACCGGTGTATTCAGGTCCAATACGCTGTTGTATCCCTGCAGATATTTCTCTTTCTAACCATACAATTGCTAGTACACTTATAGTAATTCCTAATATCAAAATAAAAATAGGCACAAATACCCAAAGAATTCCATATATCTCTTTCAAAAATTGCAATCTGAAAAAAAAATGTATATCTTGTATTTCTGTTAAATCAATTATCATTTCAACGATCAACTTCTCCCATAATAATATCTATGCTACCTAGTATTGTCATAATATCGGCCAATTTCATTCTTTTAACTAATTGAGGAAGAATTTGCAAATTTATAAAACCGGGCGGATGAATTTTCCATCTCCAAGGAAAACCATTTTGATCCCCTATTAGAAAAATCCCTAATTCTCCCTTGGGGGCTTCAACTCTTACATAAAGTTCTTGTTTTGGCAATTCAAAACTCGGAGACGATTTTTTACTAATAAATCGATACTCAAACTCATTCCATTCTGGCTCTTTTTCTCTATCAAAGCAGCGGATTTCTAAATTTTCATATGGACCGCCGGGAAGTCCTTCCAAAGCCTGTTGAATAATTTTTATGGATTCTATCATTTCACCAATTCGAACTAAATAACGAGCTAATGAATCTCCTTCTTTTTGCCATTGAACTTCCCAATGAAATTCTTCGTAACATTCATAATTATCCACTTTACGTAGATCCCATTGTATTCCGGAAGCCCGAAGCATCGGTCCTGATAAACCCCAATTAATAACTTCTTTTACATCAACAACACCGACGCCCTCAACCCGTTCTAAAAAAATAGGATTTCGCGTAATAAGTTTTTGATATTCAGCAATACTTGTTAAAAAATAATCGCAGAAATCATAACATTTATCTATCCAACCATAAGGTAGATCAGTCGCTACCCCTCCGATACGAAAAAAATTATGCATCATTCTCATACCTGTGGCAGCTTCAAATAGATCATATATTAATTCTCTTTCTCTGAAAATATAGAAAAAAGGTGTTTGTGCACCAATATCTGCCATAAAAGGTCCTAGCCATAGTAGGTGAGAAGCTATACGGCTTAACTCCAACATTATTACTCGGATATAGCTGGCTCTTTTAGGTACTTGAATATTTCCCAACTGTTCTGGTCCATTTACAGTTATTGCTTCTGTGAACATTGTAGCTAAATAGTCCCAACGTGTTACATAAGGCAGATATTGTATAATTGTTCGGTTTTCCGCTATTTTTTCCATTCCTCTGTGTAAATAACCCAATATCGGTTCACAATCAATAACATCCTCACCATCTAGAGTAACAATAAGTCTAAGAACACCGTGCATTGATGGGTGGTGAGGCCCCATATTGACTATCATGAAGTCCTTTCTTTTCGTTGAGATATTCATAGGTTTTTGCTCGATTTATTCTTTTATGAATCGCTTAAAAAAAAAGTTCATCCAAATTCAAGATCTAATAAATCGAATAATTGAAAATTACTCTTCAATTTAACGAATTTGTGACTGCCGAATATTAAACTGATTGATTAATTTTTTATACCGTATTCCATCTTTCTTTGACAAATAAGACAGTAATCTTTGCCGTTTTCCCAAAATTTTACGTAAACCTGTTTGGGATGAGTAGTCTTTTCGGTGCAATTCAAAATGTGAAGTAAGTCTTCGTATTCTATTGGTAAATTTGAATATTTGAAATTCAACCAATCCCGGTTTTTTTCCTTTTTTTTCTTGTGAAATAACAGGTATAAATGACTTTTTTACCATAAAAAAATAAAAGTTTTTCCTTCTCCTCGATTTTTATAGATATTTTTATTGATCAGTAATTAGAATGACACTCATTTTTAATTTTTTGATAGAAATCCGAAATCTAATTTTTTTGATAACTGAAATCAATCCAATTGAAATAGAGAATTTAAATAGATATAGTATAAAGGAGACTAGTTTGATATATAAAAAAGAATTGTATACATTACATTAGATAAAAAAAGATAATTTTGTTAATGCTTTTTTTTTATGTATACATCATTGAATTAAAATCAATGCCATACCAAAATACGTGTATTTGTTTAACCTATGTATCTATCTATAGATAGATACATATGCTAAATAGAAAACAAAATTAGATTAACGAATTTTCACACGCGGATACATATGTATCCTTACTATACTGAAACGGCTTCCATTATGGGTATTAAACCAATAACGATTTATACAAGCTAAATCTTCTAATCGATATTTTGGCCAAAGAAAAATTTTGAAATTCATTAGTTTTTTTTTCTCTTTCTCATTTCTTTTTTTAGTCAAAACTTTAAAACAATTTTGGACTTTATTTTCATTATAAAATATTGTGTTTCTATGCATACTATTTATATTATTTGGATCTAAACAAATTCTAATTCTCAACTCTCTACGACGTCTAGCAGATAAAATGTTTTCAGGAACAAGTAAATTAAATTTCTCGTTTTCTTTGTTTTCTGTTATCTTTTGATCTTTTGTTCTTGTAATGTATTTATCAAAAAATTTCTTATTAACATGAATTTTTTCTGAGTATTTTTTATAAATTTTGCGTTTATTCTTATGAATTAATGAAAAACCCATCATTTTATACTTAAAAAATTGTTTATTATTTTTTCTAGACAGGCGAACTGGTTCGATAACAAATAGTTCTTTTTTCCTAAATTTATTATTTTTCTTTTTCCTTAAGCCTGAAAGAGTTAAATTCGTCTGTTTTTGAATCATCATAATATCTAGACCTAGTTCTCCTCTTTGAATAGAGGCTATAGTAATTTTTCTTAAATTTGTCAATCTAATAAGGAGACAATATACTTTTACATTGTTAAATATTTTTTGACCTAAGAAATTTTTCCAGTTTAAATGGAAATTCAAAAAATTTCTTACTAAGAATTGAAGTTCTGCCTCCATATTGTTCTTGGGTTTTTTTTTCGATGTTCTAAAAACATCTATTTTTTTTTTCTTTCTAGTAATATTCTTTTCACTAACATTTTTATTTCCTTTAGAATGTAAAAAAAGAGAATGTAAATAAAGTAATTTTATTGGTATAATTTGCGAGTTACCCCTAAATGTATTATAAAATATCACAAATTTGGAAAAGAACCAAAATTCCGGATTGCATATGGAACGATTTAGTATTTTTCTATTGATTCCCGTCCAATCCAAATATTTTCTATCCGGATTTATAATAATAGTATCTTCTGCTATATAATTCTTGATAAAAATATTACTTATTCTATCAAATAAGTCTTTTTTATATGTATTGTAATTAGAAGAAATCATTGTGTTTTTATTTGATTGAAATAGGGATCTATATCGATAAATATATGAGTCTTTCTTATTTGCATAATTCATAAAATTATAGGATAAAAGATCGTATTTATATTGTTTTCTAATTTTTTTTTTTAATGGGATTCCTTGTTGTTCTTTGTAAAGAATTAATGGGCTTTTTCCATATGAATCCCATTTGGTTAAATTTTTATTTTGAGTTACACCACATTTAGTGATTCTATTTCTCCATTTTTGTGATACTAATTTTGACCAGCTACTGTTAGATAAGTTATATTGATAATAATTATTCTTTAACCAATTTGTCCATTGATTTAGTTCAGAATTGAGCAGGTTATTTTGTTTTCTTTTAGAATGAACTATTCCTTGTGCTCCAAAAAAAGAATCCTTTATTTCATTTTTCAGAAAAAAAAAATTTTTATTATATTGAAAAAGAAGTCTTAACTTATATATGTTTATGTTAATAATTCGGGTTTGTAACAAATTTAAAAATACATATGGTTGTGACAAAAAGGAGACATCAAAATAATTATGTGAATTCGCATTCTTATTCTTATTATTAAAATATTTGTGTAATTTTAAAAGAAAGGGAATTATACTTTGATTTGTTTTATAACTTCTTTCTGTATTTGGTTCATTATCGTAAAGCCATTTATTTAAAAATTTTTTTGTTGATTCAAGAAAAAGTTGTAGCTGGATTTTCGGAATACAAATGATATATAGAAAGATATCTATGTATATTTTTTTCATCAAAAATTGAAAAAAAGAATGTGATTTTTTAGTTAAGCTAATATTTCTTCTTTGGAATATCTGCAAAATTTTTTTTTCGAATTCTATCCTTTTACTATCATAAATTTTTTTCTTCGAATGAATATTTGTCTCGCGAATTCCAAGTCCTCTTTTCTTTTCTTCTTTTTTCATTTTTTCTATTTTTTTAATAACTACTTTTCTCTTAGTATTGAGATCCTTTATAGATTTTTTTTTCAATGAAAAATTTGTCGACTTTATCGATTGAATTGAAATGGTTGCTTCAGAAATCATTGAATTATTCTTCCAAATTGTTGAATATTTTTTGTTTTCGCTCAATTCATCGAGTTTTGGGGGTTTCCTTTTAATAAAAAAATATTTTAAATTTAAAAATTCTTGTTTTTTTTTCGTGAGGAATACTATACTTTTTCTAATAATTTCAAGAATACTTTGGATGATCCCTTTTGCTTTTTCTATTACGATATTTAGAAACAGTTTGAATTTTTCACTTAAAACTTTTAGAACTAGAAAAGTGAAAAATTCAAATTTTTTCTTTTTTTTTTTTAGTTCTTTTAAAATGGGGTCGAAAAAGGAAAGTGGATTTTTCGTGGAACTAGAAAAAGGCAATTCAACTTCCATCCCCCAAACTGTTAAAAAACAAAAGTTCTTTTTTTTCTTTGAATTTTTTTTGTTTTCATTACATCGTATTTTAGATTTATGCCAAGGTTTTAGACGAAAAGGAAATAATATTTTTATCTGAATCCCATCTGTTAGCCATTTTTGCGGAAACTCTCTTTCGGATAATTGAACGCCGTTATACGTGCATTTAATATATATTTCTCTCTTCCAATCCATATAATCTTCAGACCATTCTGGAATTTGAAAAAATAGTATACGAATTGTATTTTTAATTATTATAAATGAAGGTAATAGAATATATTTCCTAATAAAGCATTGGGTTATTAATAAAACACCTCTTATTACTTGAGCAAATATAATGCTATCCCAGGCTTCTGCTATTTCTATACGTTTTCTTTCTGCATTTTCCTTTTTTGCTTCCTCCTCTTTTTTTTTCGGACTTTTTTTTGTTTTTTCCTCTATAGAACCTAAAATTTGAAATTCTGTCTTTTTACGAATCCAAATATTTAACATAAAAAATCTTTTCATTGATTTTAAACTATGAAAAGAAAAGAATATTGATTTTTCAATTTTATCCAAAAAAAGCGGCGAATGCACCCTTTTTTGAAAAAATTTCCAAGTAACTGTTTTCCGTCTTTGAGCACGGATAGATCCTTTGATTATGTCTCTTCGAAAATCCGATTGTTGGGAATAACGTCTTAAAGCCAATTCGTTTTTTTGTTCATTATTTTCAGTATCTCCACGATCACGATAAGTCTTGTATTTTTTA
This sequence comes from Vigna unguiculata, assembly GCF_037176805.1. NCBI lineage: Eukaryota > Viridiplantae > Streptophyta > Magnoliopsida > Fabales > Fabaceae > Vigna > Vigna unguiculata. The sequence continues at coordinate 39,393 of NW_028196765.1, forward strand.
AAAAATTTATCTTTATTAGTCAAAATGACTACACGTTTGCCTTTTCTAGAACGAATTTGAGAATTATCTGCTTCAATTTTTCCACCTAGTTGTTCTAATTCGTCCATCAATTTGTATGACCACCGAGGTACTTTTTTACAGATTTCGTTTCTTTTAATAGACTTAGTGTTCTTTCGATTTACTTTTCTTTTTTCGTTCAAATCAGTTGTAATTGCATCAAATAATATTTTGATTATTTGTTTTTTTTCTGCGTCATAATTATAATTCATTTTTACTTGTTCAGGTTCTGTAAATAAATAAGGTACGTGCGAATTTAAGCTTGACACTAATGAAAATTGACTGATTAGATTAAAAAGAAATGTAGTTACTAATAATTTTTTATCAAATGTTTTTCTATTTTCCTCTAATTTTGGAGAATTACTATTATTCTTTTTAGAAATCTTATTATAAAGAAAGATATCTTGAATTTTATTTATAAAAATGTTATTTTTTTTGTAAGTTTTTTCATGTTGGATTGAGGTTGAAAAACCGTTTTTTATTTGTCCACGGAAGGGTCCGTTTAACAAAGGATCTTTTCTTTTAGTTAAATATTTTTTTTTAGTTTCATC